>NC_133776.1:0-74945 GCF_003597395.2 Chelonoidis abingdonii | reverse complement strand
CTGCCAATAAGCGCAGGACCCACCAAGGTAGAGAAAGAACTTTGTCACACAGGCCAATGTCATTAGACATCTAACATAATGAATGACAGTGAAAATGAGGTAAGATCAGAGACTAAAATATGGAAAAAACAAATTTAAAGTTACTTAGACAATTTAGATGTCTTCAAGTCACCAAGGCCTGATGAAATACATCCTAGAATACTCAAGGAGCTGACTGAGGAGATATTTGAGCCATTGGTGATTATCTTCAAAAAGTCATGGAAGACAGGAGATATACCAGAGGACTGTAAAAAAGCAAATATAGTGCCAATATATAAACAGGGGATAAAGACAATCTGGGGAATTAAAGACCAGTCAGCTTAATTTCAATACCTGGAAGTAAAATGAACCACATTATTAAGCAATCAATTTGCAAACACCTAGAAGAAAATAAGAGGATAAGTAACAGTCAGCATGGATCTGTGAAGAACAAAGCAACCTGATGACTTCCGTTGACAGGGTAACAAACCTGGTGAATAGGGGAAAGTGGTAGATGTGGTATATCTTGACTTCAGTAAGGCTTTTGATACTGTCTTGCATGACCTCATGAACAAACTAGGGAAATACAACCTAGATCAGGGGTCGGCAACCTTATAGAAGTGTTGGGCTGAGTCTTCATTCATTTACTCTAATTTAAGGTTTTGTGTGCCAGTAATGCCTTCTAAAAATGTTAAAATGTCTCTTTCTACAAGTCTTTAATATATAACTAAACTATTGTTGTATGTAAAGTAAATAAGGTTTTAAAATGTTTAAGAAGTTTCATTTAAAATTAAATTAAAATGCAGAGCCCCCCGGACCAGTGGCCATGACCCGGGCAGCGTGAGTGCCACTGAAAATCAACTTGCATGCCACCTTTGGCACACGTGCCATAGGTTGCCTACCCCTGACCTAGGTGGAACTTTTAGATGATGGGTGCATAATTGGTTGGAAAACCATTCCCAGAGAGTAGTTATCAGTGCTTCACAGTCAGTCTGGAAGGGCATAATGAGTGAGGTCTTTCAGGGATCAGTTCTGGGTCCAATTCTGTTCAATATCTTCATCAATTATTTAGATAATGGCATAGAGAGTACATTTACAAAGTTTGTGGATACCACCAAGCTGGGAGAGGTTGCAAGTGACTTGCAGGATAGGATTAAAATTCAGAATGATCTGGACAAACTGGAGAAATGGTCTGAAGCAAATAGGATGAAATTCAATAAGGAAAAATACAAAGTGCTCCGTTTAGGAAGGCATAATCAGTTGCACACGTACAAAATAGGAATTTGATTGTGTAGCAAGGGTCATAGCAGATCACAGGCTAAATATGAGTCAACAGTAACACTTGCACACACACAGAAAAAAGCAAACATCATTCTGGGATGTATTAGCAGGAGTGTTATAAGCAAGACAAGAGAAGTAATTCTTCTGTTCTACGCCACACTGATTAGGCCTCAGCTGGAGTATTTTGTCCAGTTCTGGGTATCACATTTCAGGAAAGATGTGGACAAATTGGATAAAGTCCAGAAAAGAGTAATAAAAATGACTGAAGGTCTAGAAAACATGACCAATGAGGGAAGATGGAAAAAAATTGGGTTTGTTTAGTGTGAAGAAAAGACAGAGGAGCCATGATAACAATTTTCAAGAACATAAAAGGCTGTTACAAGGAAGAGGGAGAAAAAAATTTCTGCTAACTTCTAAGGATACAACAAGACACAATGGGCTTAAATTGCAGCAAGGGTGGTTTATGTTGGACATTAGGGAAAAACTTCTTGTCAGCATAGTTAAGCACAGGAATAAATTGCCTAGGGAGATTGGGGAAACTCCATCACTAGAGCTTTTTAAGAGCAGGTTAGACAAACACCTGTCAGGGATGGTCTAGATAATACTTAATCCTGCCATGAGTACAGGGGACTGGACTAGATGAGCTCTCCAGGTCCCTTCCAGTCCTAGGATTCTATGATTCTGTGACTTTCAGGTAGATGTAAGGAAGTTACATAAGTGCCAACTCCGTGGGTGCTTCAGGGCTGGAGCACCCACAGGAAAAAAAATGGTGAGTGCTCAACCCCAACCAGCAGCCCCACTCTCAATGCCTCTCCAGTCAACATACAATGACTGGAAGATGAAGCTAGACAAATTCAGACTGGAAATAAGGCATAAATTCTTGACAGAAAGGATAATTAACCATTTGAACAACTTCCCAAGGGTTGTGGTGGAGTCTTCATCACTGGCAATTTTTAAATCAAGATTGGATGTTGTTCTAAGTGATATGCTCTAGTTCAACCAGGAATTAATTCAGGAAGTTTTATTCAGCCTGTGATATACAGGTCATCAGACTAGATTATCACAGTGGTTCTTTTCTGGCCTTATAATCTATTAAGCAATTCCTGCCTTTTCAGTCTCTTTTCATATGAAAGTATTTCCAGGCCCTAAACATTCTTGTCACCCATTTTTGGCACATCCCACTCCCATATATTTCTGCAATAGCCATTTTGAGCTGGGGTGGCTGCTACTGTGCACAGTATTCTAGTGGAGGCAGTCCATTGATTTATATAATGGACTAATAATATTTTCCATATTATTCTCTGTTCCTAATTTTTATTAGTTTTTAACTGCAGTTGTACATTGATCAGAGATCTTCAGTGAGCTGTCTACAATGATTCCCATGTTATTTTCCTTAGCTGACACCCCCAGTATAGTGTCTGAATAGTTCCAATTAGTCTTTCCCACATTAGAACTTTGCATTTGTCAATGGCATATTTTACATAGCCATATTCACCCTGCTTAAGTGTGCGCACATCTCTTTAGAAGTCAATGGACTTTGCCTGCTTATTACTTGGGCTGCACAATAATCACACTTAATATTTATGTAGCATTTTTCATCAATACATGTCAGAGCACTTTAAAAAGGAGGATAAATATCATTATCCTCATTTTACAAATAGGGAAAGTGAGGCACAGATAGGGGAGGCCTCAGAACAAAACAGTGGCAGACCCTGGCTGCTCTGTGTGCTTATTCTTTGATGATCTGACCTTGTGCATGTCTTACTGCCCTTTCTGTTCACCTACATACAACAATATTTTGTGCTCTAGCAATGAGTTGCGAATAAAGGGCTGAGTAACATTGTTTACCCAAAACGTTACTGGTGATTTTTTGTCTTTTCACCAGTTCTGCGAAGATGTGAAGGTTTCTGGAATTTTGTGGTGGTAGTTCATAGCTTCTGTTGTCTGTGTCAAAAATCATTTTTCACCCAGGGGATAAATGAAAGAACATTCACAGAAGAAAATAATACAGAAATTTACATATTAAGTTCTAGCTGAGATCAGATTCTTCCCCTCACTGATATTTTTCAAAAGTAGAGTGATGAAAGGCTGACTAGTGTTGTTGTTTGTCATCAAGGTGAGCCTATGGAAAGCTGCAAAATGTTTAGAGCTTTTCCTCCAAATCTGTAAAAGTTGCATATAAGCAATGTGCTTTTTAAAGCAGCTTAGGACCCAAATGGTGGATTTTTGCAAAATTAAAGTGGGGAAAAAGGTGTGTGTGTGGGGGGGTAATTCCTAAAAAGTAAAGTTTATAGAAATATTTTCATGGCATTTGAAAAAGCAATTCAGACCCATCTCTATATTAAAGCAGCAGTAAAGACATCTATATAAATGAGAGGCTCCGCATGAATGTCAGATTATTAGTGTAAAACACTAAGAATTATAATGAAAAGAGGAAAAATGACATTCCATGTTTCATAACTTTCAGGTAGGATGAGTTAGGAATTTAGCAGCAAATGAGATATAATTGATCAGACACATCAATCAGGTTTTCATGAAACAATAAGGACACTCAGGAAAAAGGCATAATTCTTTTTTTCTTCCCAACAAGCTGACGACAACAGCAACATGTACTATGCTGTGGCATTAGTGAAACGGAACAATTCTAATGCTTTCACCATCAATGATCTGAAAGGGAAAAAGTCCTGCCACACAGGATATGGGAGAATGGCTGGATGGAACATCCCTATTGGTGTTCTAATTAAAAGGGGCTTTATTAGGCCCATGGACTGCAATATTCCTCAAGGTAAGGGTTCCACACAGCAGAAGATGCAGTGACAGTTTGGTTGTGCCCTTTTTATTCAGGGAAGAAAAGTCTCAAGAGAAGTTTCATAGCTCTGTGTTATACTAGTGTGTTTCCTATTGGTATTAAATGAATATCTTGATGCCTGAGGATTAGGTCTGTTATGCCTGGGAAGGTTCATGGGAGTGATGCATGTAAACCTCTGTGCATCACATTGAGAAATTCCTCTTGTAGAATAGAAAAATCTCCCCCCTCCCATCTTACGGTTGACTCACCACAAAACAATGTGGCCCCAGTCCTTCAGCCCCTCCTCTCTTGCAAGCAGTCCTAACACTGACAGACCTTGGTCATAAGCAGGTGGGATTGAACCTGGGGCCTATGGACTTTAGTGCATGAGCCTCTACTGCATGAACTAAATGCCATATAGCTGTTAACTAAAGCAGTAGAACAGACTCATTAATCTCCCTCTCTAAGTGGTCTTGGTACTAAATGAAACAATAAGGACACTCAGAAAAAGACAATTATTTTTTTCTTCCCAACAAGCTGATGACAACAGCAACATGTACTATGCTGTGGCATTAGTGAAAAGAACACTTCCAATGCTTTCACCATCAATGATCTGAAACGGTGTGGATTACACAGTGTCATAAATACTCTATACCTCAGTGTGCACCTCTGGGGATAATTGCTGTCAATTGGGCTGCTTGTGTAAGTAAGGCTTGCAGGATTAGGCTCTTTGTTATACTTTTTTCCGGAAGTCCCGAATGAAGAAGAAACATGGAGCTAAATTCTGTGCAACCCCACTGAAGACAATATGATCAGACAGGATTTACTGGAAGTCGGTGGAGAATTTGGCCCACAGTTCTGGTGTATTTTCCAACCTATATGTACTGATCTGCAGGAACAGATTTCTGGGCTAAATATTTCAAAAGTTATGGCTTAATTGGATGTACAGATTGTGCATGGGCCAAATCCTGAAAAGTTTCTATTTAATCAAGACCTTATTGGAGTAAAGATTAAACAAGGTCTGCAGGCTTTTGGCCCAGAATGAGTAGTTCTCAAAGTAGATTTTTACCCCTGCAGTTGCATTTTTAATTAATAATATGTGCACAAATGAATGAACAAAAGTGGGCAGGCCTGGTATTGTAGGTAGCCTTCTTTAAATGTGCACGTGTATTCTCTACATAGAGAGCATGTTTTTGCACTGAATTGATTTGCATGTTTTAACAAACTGAACATGCAAAGTCTTAAACCAACTTTCAGAAATGCAGCTGAAGTGCCTATTGTAATCAAAGCAGTTTGTACCCTTGTTAACCAACTATAAACTTAGCGTGTGCGCTTAGTGAATCTGTCCTTTGGCCTATCTTGCCAACTAACAATCTAGACTGCATTTTGAAGATATTTTAAAAGATAATTAGTCATTTCCAGTAAGCCTAATATAATGTGCATGTTGCTGGTTTTTTAGTGAAACCTGCATTGTCATGTAATTAAATGATATTGTAATCTAGGTGTTTTGTGAATGGCTGACACTCACCTCTCCATCCTTTTTAAGATCAGGCTTGACAAAGCCCTGTCTGGGATGATTTAGTTGAGGATTGGTCCTGCTTTGAGCAGGGGGTTGGACTGAATGACCTGCTGAGGTCCCTTCCAACCCTGATATTCTATGATCTTTCTCTTTCCAGCTGTAAGTGACTTTTTCTCTGCTAGCTGTGTGCCTGCAGCCAAGATGGACAGTTACCCATCAAAACTCTGTGAGCTTTGCATTGGAGATAATAGTGGAAAGAATAAATGCGATGCAAGTACCCAGGAACGTTATTATAGCTACAGTGGAGCCTTCAGGTAATGAACATAATCATTGTGCAACGTGGATGCTTATTTTGCAAAAGATGGAGGCATTATTGTATTCAATGTAATTGTAGCCATGTTGGTCCCAGGATATTAGAGAGACAAGGTGAGTGAGGTAATATTTTACCTGACCTCACCCACCTTGTCTCTCTAATAAGTTTAACGTGGTACTTGTCCCGCAAATTTCTCCCAGAAGAAGTACAGCAATAAAAATGTACCAAAAAGCTTCCACTTCATATCACTCACATCTCTGTTGACATACCACCTCTTTGGTACATTAAGCATCTCTCTTTGTGTGCACCCATCACAGTCCTGGGCAGCACATCTTGCAGCAAGAAGTTGCTTCTGTCCATGCCGTTTTGATTGAGATGGTGGGTATTGGACTCCTGGAAAATTTAGATCCTAGACCGCGAGTCTGGGAATACCATCTCCCCTTGTCTCTACCCAAATCCCTGTGCGCGCATGTGCACACACACACCCCCTCTCCCTCCAGCAGGAGTTAATCCCAGGACCAACACTGCTCTCAACAATAAAACTCTCTTGTCTAAGCAGGGCAACTCTCACTCAGAATCAAGGCAAATTCCAGGAGTAGACCCCTATCTACACATCTAGCAATAGTACAGTATACACAACCCCCTGTGCTTAGTGCTTTCTAACCCAATTAAAAGCCCAAGCAGACTGACCCAGAGTGCTTCCCCCCTACCCCCATCCTGGCACTTTATTGAAGTCACAGATGCTGGGCTGCATTGGGAGCTTGGGGTGCCGAATGCTGCTGCCTCTTGCCCGACTCCCCACAGTTGCTCTCAGCTGTCCCCACCTTTGAGGACTTTCTCTCACCACAAAATGAAACAGCCTGCCACTGCAGCAGCACCTTCACAATCCTCTTCCCTGTGCCAGCTTGCTGGACCTAGAGCAACCTGGTAACCGACAGCTAATTCCCTGTCTCTGTTCTGCAGTGACATTCCTCCCCTTCAATGGGGGATCACTTATCAGGTTGTCAGTAGCCAATATCCAGCTGCCATACCACCCCCACGATTGGAGGCAGGTCAACGGCAAAAAGACAGGGGGTGATATGCTCCCTACCCCTAACTTGTCAGGACTCTTTTAGGCCAGGAAAGCTGTACACAGCTGACAATTCCTTTCTTCATGCTGTTCCTCTTCAAAAAAGTTTTGAAGATTTGGCTCTCACTTCAGGCAGACTGTGTGGACAAATGGATGTAAACAGGCCATCAACAAATCTAGGTTTGAAATTAGGTTTTTTACTCCCACTGCGCCCTTGGGAAGGCTGTTCCAGAATTTCACTCCTTGGATGGTTAGAAACCTTTGCCTAACTGGCTTTAAGATTGAGCTTGATAAGTGTATGGAGGGGATGGTAGGATGACCGGCTACAATGGTGTAGGAATGCAGAGCTCACCCCTGCAGCGCCTCCTGCTGGTCTCTTCTGGGTGTTAGCTCTGCCAACCTTGGAGCGCCATCTGCAGGCCAGTGTCCCACTGCCACTTAGCCCCCATGTCCCTCCCTAGACTCCAGTTGACCCTTTCACTGGGTGCTGCCCCATGGCTGTACCCCCCTCAATCTCAGGGTCTCCCCTCCCCAGGGAACCCCCACCCCTTATCATCACCTTGCCTCCTTTGTAGGCTACTGCCAGTCACCAACTAGCCCCCATTCCCTGGGGCAGACTGCAGTATAAGCCACTCATCACTGGCATGGAGAGTTTGAGCCTGTTACCTTCCTCTGCCCTTGGGCTGCCCCCTGCAACCCCAATACCTATTTGGTCTTATTCTAGGCCTGCAGCCTGGGGGGTTTCCAGGATGGACCTCCTCAGCCCTTCTGACCTGCCCCTGCCTCACTGTAGGCACCCTGAGCTTCCCAGCAGCCAGCCCATCCCCTTCAAAGGTAGAGAGAGACTGTTTGGGCTTCTGGCTTGCAGCCTCTTATAAGGACCAGGTGGGCCTGATTGGGGCGTGGCCCCAGCTGTTACTGCCTTCCCCAATCAGCCCAAGCTTTGCTTCACAGTCTCAGCCCTTTCCCAGGGCTGGCTTTAACCGTTCTAGGGCTGGACTGGGTGACCACCCCACTACAAATGGTATAAAGCCAATCTGGGACTGCTAGTAGCAAATATCCCCAGTAGCCAGTGATGGGATACTAAACAGAAAGGGCTCTGAGTTACTACAGAGAATTCTTTCCTGGTGTCAGAGTAGCAGCCGTGTTAGTCTGTATCCGCAAAAAGAAGAGTACTTGTGGCACCTGAGAGACTAACAAATTTATTTGGCCATAAGCTTTCATGGGCTACATATTGAATCTATTTCCCCATAATCTATTTCCCCATAAGTGTCCTCACACCTTCTTGTCAACTATCTAAAATGGGCCATCTTGATTATCACTACAAAAGTTTTTTTCTCCTGCTGATAATAGTTCATCTTAATTAATTAGCCTCTTACAGTTGGTATGACTACTTCCACCTTTTCATGCTCTCCGTATGTATATATATCTTCTTACTATATGTTCCATTCTATGCGTCTGATGAAGTGGGCTGTAGCCCACAAAAGCTTATGCTCAAATAAATTTGAAAGTCTCTAAGGTGCCACAAGTACACCTGTTCTTTCCTGGTGTGTGGCTTTTGGGTGCTGCTCAAATGCTAAAGGTCCAACTGATCACCATATCTGGGGTTAGGAAGGAATTTTTACCAGCTCAGATTGGCAGAGACACTGAGGTTTTTTGACTTACTCTGAAGCATGGGGACAGGTCACTTGCAGGGTTAAACTAGTGTAAATGGTGGATTCTCTGTAACTTGAAGTCTTTAAATCATGATTTGAGCACTTCAGTAACTCAGCCAGAGATTATTGGTCTGTTACAGGAGTGGGTGGGTGAGGTTCTGTGGCCTTTGCTGTGCAGGTCAGACTAAATGATCATGATGGTCCCTTCTGGCCTTAAAGTCTGAGTCTATGAGTAGCTGCCTTAAAACAGGATGTATGACAAATAAAGAGAATTAAAATAAATGGTTTTTATAACATACCTCATTTGGCTACTCAGCCAAAGCCCAGAGAGGTTTTATTCCCCCTAGCTTAGCTAGAGAAGAAAGAATGCTCTTACATGTCTAAAGAACAACTCCCTTCTCTCAACTTTGCTGTTAAATGTATCAGTCTCATGCTCCTGTGTCCAGAGCGATAGCTGTTTCCCATTTCTTCACCCTAGATCCCTTATAAACCTCTCCCACCCTACCACAGCTATAACCCTATTTTCCCAAAACAATTTTTTGAAGATAAATACACATACAGTAGGGTTGGCAAGCACTTGCTTTCCCACCTTCCAGGAGATAATAGCTGCCTTTCAAATGCCTAACTATTGAACTCCAGCACAGCCTTTTACAAATAATTTTGTCTGGCTGTATCCTGCTTATCCAGCCTTCTTTTCTTTTTAACCACCTAAGCAATTTTCCCTTGCCATGGAATGTAGATTAGTGGCAGACCCCAGATCTTCTGTCACACTTCATAGCTTCAGGTAATCATTAAGCAATCAACAAAATGATAAGCAACAAATACCATTGTGGCTGAGCTGTGCCATTTGTTCTAAGATAATGTACCACCATGAAGGTGTCTCAATCTAGAGCTGGATTGAGGTCTCCTGGGATCCTGGGCCAGAGCAAGTGGCGGGAGGAGGGGGACTGGCACTAGAACCATGGCCCCCTCCCAGCCCTTCCACCTGTGGCCCTGCCCATGGCCCCACCCCATTCCTCCCCTTCTTCTGTGGCCCACCCCCATTCCACCCATGGCCCCACTCCATCCGCTTGTGGCCTCACCCCATTCCACCCCCTCTGCCTGAGGCCCTGCCCATGGCCCCAACCCATTCTATTCCTGCCCTGCCACTCTCTCCTTTCCAGTGTACACCATCCCCTGCTGTGGCCCCCAAACCGGGGAAGCTCTGTCCCCACAAGAGCTCCTCCAGCTCTGGGACTGAGATGAAGGGAGGTTTTTTTCCAGGAACCCCAAATTGGCTGGGGCCCCTGGGAATGGTCCCTATTGGCCTGTGGTAATCTGCCACTGCTCAAGTCTTATGCGGGGATCACAACATTTTTTTATGAGGAAGAATTTCAAGAAGTGAATATGTTTAGCCTAAGAGTTATGGGAAAGACTTGAATATAGTGTATAGGTATTTAAAAGGTTCATGCTACAATATTTGGGGGAAATTCAAGGTCATGATCTGATAGTAGTAAAGGCTGTACCTGGGATTTATATTATGGGTAACATTTTCTGTAAAGGCTAGGTCTACATGGGGGCAGGGAGGGGGACTTGACCTAAGATACACAACTTCAGCTGCGGGAATAGTGTAGCTGAAGTCGGCGTATCTTAGGTCGATTTACCTGGCTGTGAGGACGGCATCGAGTCGACCGCTACCGCTTCTCCGTGCCGCAGTGGCGTTCCAGAGTCGACGGCAGAGCGATCAGGGATTGATTTTTATCACATCTACACTAGATGCAATAAATCTATCCCCAATAGATCTGACGGGTACTGTAGACATACCCTAAGAGAATCATGAGCATTTGGGATAGGCAGACTTCAGGAGGAGTGACTGGAAAAAGTGGGGAAATTGAACAGAATAGCTGTTAAAACTTTCTGAACTAAATATAATTTCGATCATATTACTTGCAGCCTACATTACCTACAAGTGTGTGGAGAGGCTGAGAGAGCTGTACAGACAGCCAAGAAAATCCTACAGCAGGAAAAGTCATTCCTTGTTCTTTTGAGTTATAGATCAATACCAATAGCAGCTACTGGATATGGTTATTGATAAAATGTATAGTCAATTGCTTGACCGCACTTTGTTTTATCATGAAATAGTCTCAGGAAACCAAAATAACCAATGTCAGACAAATTTATTGGTATGAGCTTATAATAAGAGAGCACAGGAAAAAGGCTCTATAAAATAGCAGTCTCCAGGAAACCATCTCATGTAGTGTTGTTACATTCACCTTATGAAAAGGTGTGCTCCCAATGTTACACATTTCAGCTGATTTTAGTTGTATGATAATTTTACAAATTACATATTTCTTTACATGTCACTAAAATTCAACTAATCAATTTGTTCTAGTTCCTTAACATGTCCTGTTCCTGTCCTTATCTTTGTTTTGGATACTAGCACTTCAGGTACTGGGCCATGAAGCTATTTTCTAGGTTTGTGCCAAAGTAGAACAACCATTATGTCTCGTCCTCTTCCTTTTGGGATAGTCCAGTATGGGCCTGAGAGACTAACTCACTACCTTTTGCTATAGTAAAATGCCTCATATGTCCTGATCTTGACAGCTTTCTTAGCTACTTACGCCAAAGCTTATTTCAGCTAATGCAAGGTATTATGGGCTATTTAGCATGAGTGAATAGAGTTATAGTAAAGGTATAGGCCAAGTTAGGCTATAGAACTGCTATAATATTTGTGTTTAGAGCTGTTTGTGCTTAATACATACATGCAGTGGTGTAGCCAGGTGGAGGGAACAAGGGAAGCGGGGGAAAAAAAACAGGCACCACCCGCAGTGGCACTTTTACTGAGGGGGCAGAGCTCCGGGTCTTCAGCAGCAGGACTTTCACTTGCTCCGCAGGTCTTCAGCAGCATTGCAGCAATGAAGCTTCAGTGCTGCTGAAGACACCCGGAGCTGGTGAAGGGCCCGCTGCCGAAGTACCACCGAAGACTCGGAGCACCGCTCTGTCAGTAAAAGCACCGCAGTGGGTGGCACCTTTATTTTTTCGCTCCCGGGTGAGTAAAATTAAAAAGGTGCCACTTGTGCTCAGTGGGGAAGCGGCCTCTGCCCCGCTCCCTGCTAGCTACACTACTGCATACATGGTCTTGATAACACGTCACCCTTCTGCCCCTCTGAGTTGGCAGCAACAAAGGCCGGGTTCAGTATCCAGGGGTTCCGTTTCAGTAACACAATGCATAACCGGCTCGAGCCCCCACTCAGTGACCTGGGACACTTACATACCATACCCCCCTGGGCGCCTTAGGAGGCACTTCCCTCTTGCAACGGAGTCTGAGTGTAACAAAATCTTTTTAATAAAGAAAGGAATCAATGCGGCATCCATGGAGAAACACCACAAACAGGGTTATAACACAAACCACCAGTACGTTTGGCAATGTCCTTTTCCCCTTAGGGTCTTAAGTCTAATCCCCCAAAGTCCAAGAACCCAAAAGTCTCTGGTCAGTGCCACCCCAGAGTTCAAGAGTTTATCTGTAGAGTTTTACCCCCCGCCCCAAGCCTGGGCGGAAATTGGGGGAGGGGGAAGTCCACACAGGGTGTTAAGGGCACCTTACGTGGGGCAGGGCCAACTGCTCTGCCTCTCCATGAAGTTCTGTTGCAGCCTTCACCACGACCAGCTCCACCACACCAGCTGCGCTTCTCCTCCAGCTGCCCCTGCAAACTGCTTCACTCTGCTCACTGTTCCATGGGCTGCTCCAACTGCTCTGCTCTGCCAGCCGCTTAAGGATAGGTCTTCAGACTCCCCCACTAGTTAACACAGCACTCAGTTCAGCGATTTCAGCTCTTAGTAGGGGAGCCCTGGTGCTGGTGCACCATTGGTCCAACATGAATCCAGCTCAGCAGTCTCTAGATAGACTCCTAATGGAATCAAAATTAGCTCTACTCTTTAACAGTGGAGAGAGGAGGATGTGCAATTGGGGTTCCAGGCCCTCAAAAGGGGCCCATACCATAGATAGGTGCACGCACACACACACACCAGTCCCCCAACCCCTCTCAATTCATAGGGTTTTGGAACCCCTGTCCCATAGCATGTACCACCCAACTGAGGTTGAGTCATTTCTGTCACAAAGCAGTCCCACAGCTCCCCATTCACACAATCAGGGTGACAAACTTTCTTTTGCTCCTGCCCCAATAACAAAGAAAGTGGGGATCCCAGAGCTGTTAAAATCACCATCCCAAGCTGCTGTGGGTTTATGCTAAGTGTGAGGTGGATACCAATGCAAATCTTTCCACACCCTTTGAAATTCTTGGAATTCTTTCCACACTCCCTCAATTCACCATCAGGTGTCAGGGTAATGCTCTTCCTGACTCTGCTTACACACACAATAATATGAGCTAGATAGATATAAATATTGATTGTTATATATAGAGGTAGATATACGCTAACCAGCATATATTGGCCAATGTAGACTAGCACAGCTCCTGGAGGTAAGACAGTTCAGAAGTACAAAAGAATTCTTTTCAAAAGAATCTATCTCCAAAGTGGACAGATATGAAGAAAGTAGCCATATTAGATGAAAAGGCAAAAAGAGCTTACGAACACTTTTACAATGGATGACACTCAGTTAGAAAATAGCAGTGTCTATAACCTGGTGACTCCATTTGTATCAAATTGGATGAAGAAAAAGTTTGGCCACTTCCAGCTGCATGGGCAGCACGTATAAGAGCCTGGGAGGTTTGCCTCCCCAAAAAAAGCTGGCCATGCAGGGAGCAAGAAATCCCAGATGTAGCACAGGTCATCTCCCTTTGGAGGCGTGCCGTTCCGCTGCCTTTGGAGCACTGCCACCGGAAGTGCCCTAGAAGTAGGAGGGGCACCGGTTCCTGGACTGTGTCCTCACCTGTGCTCCACTCCTGCTCCTCCCCGAGGCCCTGCTGCTGCTCAGCCTCTTCCCATGAAGCCCCTCTCCCACACCGCTTCTTCCCCCCTAAAGCCCCCTCCTTCGTTCTGCCTCTTCCCTCCACCGCTCTGCCTCTTCCCCCAAGACTCTCCCACCTGCCACTTGTTCTTCTCCACCCCCTTTCCCCATTGCTCAGCCTTAAGGCAGGAAAAAGGTGGGAGGGCATAGCCTTCCCACGTTTAAAAGTGAGGGGTGGGGAAGGGATACAGAGGAGTGAGTGGTGGGTGGTGGACTTTGTGGGGAGAGGTGGAGTGAGGGGGTGGGAAGAGGTGGAGCGAGGACAGGGTCTCGGGGGAAGAGGCAGGGTGGAAAGAGGTGGCATGGGGGAAGGCCTTTGGGGAACAGGCCAAGCAGGGGCAGGGTCTTGGAACAGAGGGAGTTGCTGTCGCTCACATAAGTCTCCCCAAATGAAAGAGTCACACACCACCTGTGTCCAGCTGTCATAAAGAAAAAGAATTCAGCACCCAGGCCATATGTGATCGAGACCAACATTGGAAAATTCAGTAGAACCCACCAACATCTACAGTTTGCTCTTCAGAAAATACAGTCAACAGAGCAAACTCTACTGATGAGATGCAGAGCAAGAAGATGATGACTCAAGACTTCCAAACCACTGACAACTAGATGACAAAGTTGTTATGTGTTTGGGTTGTGTAGTTAGAAAACCAGTATGATTCAGAGACGTGTTACAGACTGAACTTCAAAGACAGCGTGATAGTGTAAATTTTGTAAATGATAAGAGAAGTTAAAGAAGGTGATAGACTGCTAAACTGTATTCTACTAGTTTTCAGAGTAGCAGCTGCCATGTTAGTGTGTATCCGCAAAAAGAACAGGAGTCCTTGTGGCACCTTAGAGACTAACCAATTTATTTGAGCATAAGATTTCTGGGCTACAGCTTATGCTCAAATAAATGTGTTAGTCTCTAAGGTGCCACAAGTACTCCTGTTCTTTTTGTATTCTACTCTTCAACCAGTAGGTGGTGCTATGTGTAACATTTTATTTAAGTGACCCTCAGTCACACTTGGCAGAACATTAAGGGATCCTATAGTGAACATATTTGGTGTGTATCCCTCTGAGAAGGAAGCTCTTGTCTCAGGCCATAACTGATACAGCAGCCTGACCTGCTAATAGCAGCCCTGCAACCTACCATGTACAAGAAGCACATAAATGGTGAAGTCAGTAAAGTCACTTTTATGAGTAATATATGCTAGATCAGATCCTAATCTTATGAAGTGTTTTGGTAGACAGTTTTTATGAAAGATACTATACAAACTAAAGATGCATTCATTACATTGTACTGTATTGAGTTTGTATGTCATTGCATTGTATTGCATTGAATTTTATCTGTCATTTATTTTAAGGTGTCTGATGGAGGATTCTGGTGATGTGGCCTTTGTCAAGCACTCAACAGTTTTTGAGAACACTGATGGTATTTAGTTTTAAATACCTTTTTATTACAACTCATTATTTTTGTTGTCCTCTTTATTCTGAAGCATTCAGTGAGTCACAAGGGTGAGTTTCCTTTTTCAGGTAACAATGCTGATTCCTGGGCTCTTCACCTTCAGTCCAGTGACTTCCAGTTACTGTGTCCAAATGGAGCCCGTGCTGAAATCACTCAGTTTGCTCATTGTCACTTGGCTCAGGTGCCTGCCCAGGTTGTCATGGTCCACCCAGACACCAACATTTTTGCTGTATATGGACTACTGGACAAAGCTCAGGTATAATTTACAATTAGTTCACCTGATGAGGTGGCCATTCTCAGATCATTATGAGCAGGGGTATCCAAACTTGGTCCAATCACAGGCTGCAATGGCAAATTTCCAAAAGCCTAAGGAATGCTCCTAATTTAAATAAAATGCACACAACCATAATACTTGTTTATCCTGAAGGCTTCCTAAATTCATAATAGAAATGCAACAGTTACATGAGAAAAGAGCATGTATGATAAATTATTGTAATTATATAGAAGACTTTTGAAAGAATAATGCCTTCCAGGACGTAGTAGCAACTCTCCAAAAAAAAAGAAAAAACAAACAAACCCCTTCACACTATTCAATTTATTATAGGTGGTGCAGGTACTGACACCTAAACGTAAGGTTGCCCAACACTTTCCATTATAAGACTCTGTTTTCAGTTGCTTATAACTTTATTAAACTTAAACAACTGGGACTAAAATTTTCCATGCCGGGTGTCTGCTTCAAGATGAATGTTTAGAGAAGGTTTCAGCTAAAATGGTTCAAGTGTTTCTGAGCACGAGATTAGAGGAAAATACATTGTTTTGCTCATATTAATAAAACACCATGTTGTTCACTGCTAATGACTCCATGCTTTGGAGCAGGGACTTGAAATTTGGCAAGGGGGTCACCTTTGGGATGTGCCTTTTGCAAGCCCCCTGGAAATTTGTCCAACTATGGCTGAGTTACAAGCTTATGAAAATCTCAGTGTGCATGTACTCTGTAGTGATAAGTTAGTTTGGCAGCTAAATTCTCTGAAGATTCTGTCTCCTCTGAGCATGTGCCAGCCCAGGAATGCAGTAGCTGAGCAGGGCTTTCCCTGATACTGGAGGGCTGCTGTGATGCCCCACACAGGAACTAAGAACATGGAGACTGTCTTTCCTGAACTTTCCGTGTTCCCCCTGTTAGCACCCTGGAAACACAGAGGAGGAAGAGAAGAAGGAAGAAAGTTGATTTGAATTCATCATTTTTAACAATAATGCCTTCTCCATTACTAAGATATTAGTAATGGTCCTATAACATTGTTAGGATTTCTTTTGTTCTAATATTCTTTAAAAAACTCCTTGTTTTCATTGTCACTGCCCGCCATGGGTTTTTTCTGATGTTTTTAGCTTTCTTTAACAAATTTATACACTTCATAACTTCCAATTTTTGGTCTATATACTTTTTTCCCCATTTGTTTTATTTTATTTTATTTTTAACTGCTGCCTTCACTTTGACACTGAACCAGAGAGCAGAATTTGGCCCTTATGTATTGCATTTTAAATAGATGGCTGGATGTGAAAGCCAACTACAGCGGGAGTTCCAAATGGAAAAAAGGTTCAAGTTATGCCATAACGATCACAGAAAATATCTTGCTAATTGGCTCCAATATTGGGAGTCTCAGCAGACTGGCCAAGCACTGAATGGGCTTGACACTGAAGAAGCTTTTCACCCTTAACTGGAATATTCTATTGGGCTCCTTTAACTAACACAAAAGGTTACTCCAAATTGATTTTTAAAACTTATGATAATATAAAGGGCAAATAATTTGAAGTTAGAATTGTTTGTCTGTGAGGTTCTGAGCCATGGGGAGGGTTAGTTTCCACTGTGTTATGTATGCTGCTAAAGATGAATATAGCACTGGCTATATAATACAAACTCTGATATTAATGGAAACTGCATTGCTTTCAGGATTTCTTTGGAAATGACAGCAATGGAAATGGATTCAAAATGTTTGATTCTTCAGATTTCCTAGGAACAGATTTGATCTTTAAAGATTCCACCATTAAGATTGTACCAGTAGGAGAGAAAACAACATATGCAGAATGGCTGGGGAGTGAATACATAGATTCTCTTGAAGGGATGCAATCACCACAGTGCTCTGGGGCAGGTGAGCCAGCATTTTTTGATGTACGTGAGACTGATTTTCTCCGATCTCTTCTTCTTTCATATAAATTGTAAGGTGCTATCTGATCTTTATGGACTGGGCAATTCCCAGGATCCATGACATAGACACTGGGATTCTGTGCTGTGGAGAAGGGACAGTTTTTGGACCTTGGGAGACAGCAATATTGGGACTCCTGGATAGTAAATCCAATCTGTCCATCTTGATGGAATGCTCCTACTTAGGATCATAGATTATTAGGGTTGGAAGGGACCTCAGGAGATCATCTAGTCCAACCCCCTGCTCAAAACAGGACCAATCCCCAAATGGCCCCCTCAAGGATTGAGCTCACAATCCTGGGTTTAGCAGGCTAATGCTCAAACCACTGAGCTATCCCTCCCCCATTTCCATGGGCTCTATTCTGGCTTATCCCCTTACTCACCTTGTGTGGTTCCCAACTTCTGTCTGAAGTCAGCAAACAGCAGAGGATGAGTATATGCTGGGAGCACAGGCTGTGGACAGAGGATAAAGTGTGGAATCCAGGGAGCTTCTTGCGTCATGCAGATGCTGGTGGCTGGGAACAGGTATCCAGCGAGGCTCTTCACCCACTGGAAGGAAGCAAGGGATCCCGGCATTCACTGGGGGCTGAGGAAAACTAGAGAGATTGCAGGGGTTATGTTTTGCAGCTGGGAAGGAGAGTTCAGGAACTGATGAGTCAAGTACATGTGTTCACTGAATTTTATATTTGAATAATCAGCATATATTTGCACCTCAATGTCACTGTTCCCTGCTTAGGAAAAGATGTCATTTTGCTCTGTGATATTTAAATTGGTGTGGGAATGATTTGGGTGATCATTTGAGAATGATCTGGCTCTAGAACCTTTCTGCATGTTGTGGTCAATGCCTCTAAGGAGCTAAAAACTGTATTTGGAGCAGATTAAATTGATTAGCTTGCTCCTGTATAACTATTTCACAATCAGCTAGCAGTCAGATCAGCTTCTAACCCTTAGTGCTCAATTTGTATTTTTATTCATAGCTGCAATATCCATGAACATCGTTGGGCTGCTGGCAGCTAGTGTCCTGATTAGATTCTACTTGTGATCATTAGGCCGTTCCTTGGATTAACAGATATTCAGCATAATAAACTGAAATACTGGTAAACAATAATCTAATTAAACTGAAGTCAAACTTGTAAGATGAATGAGAGACACCTGTAGAGAGCAGCAGAATTATCCAGGCTATTCCCTGATGCTCTATATATCCATAAAGGTAATGGGAGGGTGGGAGAGGGATGTAGTTTACAGCTTCATCCTTGCCCCCTTCCCTTTGCTTCCCTGCCTCTCTTACCCTGTTTTACAGATGCTGTTCCTAGCCATGGCATTTCGATACCAAAGGAAATAGGCTCCAAATACAATCCTGCTGTTGCATGTCCCAAAAATAGACTCTGAGGTGTCTGATACTCACAATTATGGATAATTTTTGGTCATTTTTTTTAAAAAGGTGCCCTCAGAACTTAATCCAAACTTTTTCAAGTTGTACAGCCAATGGTTCCTGATTGAAGAGATTAAAGGCCTATCCCAGTGGTCTGGTAGCACTCTCCCATTTGTCCACTCCCAGCATCTGTAAGTCAGAGGTGCTGGAACACAGGTTGCATCCTTAACCATCATGGCAAATAGCTGTCTAATTCTTTTTTGAAGCCTGCCTTGGTCTTCCCCTAACATCCCCTGGCAACAAGTTACACAGATTGACTGTGTGTTGTGTGAAGAAGTGCTTCCTTTTGTTTGTTTTAAATTTGCTGTATGTTAATTTCATTGGGAGACCCCCTGCTTTTTGTGGTCTGTATGTCTTTCTGCATAAGAAATCTGTAGTCTAAACAGACAACTGCAATATGTATGTGCATTTGTGTAACTAATATTTAGTTGCCAGGTCAGTGTGCCTGCTTCTTAAGGGATCCCCTATTTTAGCACTAATAAAGAATGTTTTTAAACACACATCAGAGGGGAGAATTCTCTAACAATGCCTCCATCATTTTGCATTGATGGTGTTTGTAAGGGACATGAATATTGGCTTTAAATGTTTTGCTGTTTCCCCTTTGAGTATGGATAATCCTTTAAAGATCTCAGGATACTTCTGAAGGTTCTGACTCCCTTTTCTAAGGCCATTCTCCCCCTGGCTTCCCCAAGTCACACCTAATACTATTGGTTTTGCTGCCTATGTCCTTCCAGATGTAAGCCTTATGTCTAAAGCCCTAGAGAGTGGGGACTTTACTATTGACACCAGTTGGTGAATAAGGAGAAGAGTGGCCCATAGATGCTTGAGAACACAAAATGAATAGGCCAACCTCATTTGCATTTTGGTTATGTGACAAGTTGGGGCATTTTAGTTAAAATACAGTAAGTTTTGTGTTTTTGGAAATAAAACACTATTATTCTTGTTGGAAAATGGAAGAACTGCACCAAATATGCCTGGGGCAATGGGTCACTCTGACTAGACCATAATTAGGCACCCGTAGGGAAGGGAGCCTGGATAGACCTAACAGAAAAGATAGATTTCTGTCTTCCATGGGGAGTTTCTCTCTGATGAGGAGGATTCTGTTAAGGGTTCTATATACTACTGATCCTTTTCTGAAGGCTCAGCACAGAGGTAGTCCAAGACAGCAGATGGCTTCAAGGCAACAACCAGAGCTGAAACAGATGGTGGTGCTGAGATACCTTGGACTGAAGCTGTAAAGAGCAAAGACTCTGGTGCAGATCTTCATACCCAATAATGAAAGCTGAAATAACTTCAGCTGGATTGGGTGGTAGAGAGCCCTCAAGAACACTAGCTAGCTCTTCCCTTTGGGGCTAGAGAATGACCTGCCAGAATTCTTGGACTCCAGCAACCTTGGCCAACAAACTGTGAGTTGGGAAGTTGGGGATGAGGGAAGTGACTGAAATGCTTTAGCCACTCACAACTGCAAGAGGTGGACTGAGGTTCGGACTATTATTAAAACACACAAAGGGGAGAGGAATCTTACTTAATAGATATTGTTAATTTATTAATTTCCGGCTTTCCCAAATTAATTCTGTTGTCTCCTGTACCCCTAATAAAGTTCTCATTGTTTTAAATCATTAGACGCAGTGCTTATTAGTGGGAAGTATTGACCATCAAGGTCACCCAGGGTGATATATATATATATATATATATATATATATATATATGGTTTCCCATGTTTTTTTGGGTGGTGAGGGCTTATGCACGTGTAAGTATTCAGAAAGAACTCCTAGAAAACTGAACATGGTCTTTCTTACTGCAGCCAGTATGTGGGCTGTAAGGTTACCCTTTTTTTACTATATAAGGAACAGCACTATTAATAATTTCATGTTAATACTTTCCTTCAAAGGTAAATTGTCTTTGTAAATTTAGTGCTCCAGATACACAAGCCAAGACAGTGATGTCATCCTTATACTCACAGATCAGGTACAATACAATAGAGGAAGAGGCACAATGTGCCTTGCTCAAGTTCTCATGGGATCACCTAAGTGTGGGAGATTAGTTGGGTCTCAACGACCAACTTAATCGTTGGCCTCTCTGTTGTAACTTTCTTTTCTTTTCTTTTCATTTTTACTTTGGGAGGCACTCAAACACTATGGGGATGGAAGCCAAATAATCAGGTAGGTAGCTAGAATTGTTATATACCAATTATGTGGGGGTTGGGAGATGAGGACACATAGGCCACTCTTCACATAGCTCTTCACATAGGCCACCAAATAACTATCCACTTGTAACACTTTTAGTTACTACTGGCCCTGGGCTTGATTTGAATTATCTAATGGTGAAATGCCATCACCAATCCCTTGAGCCTCAGCTCATTATATCAGCTGTGCACTGAACACTCAGACAGGTAGGAGTTGAAAGTCATGTATGTATAACTGGAAATGTAACTTTGCCTACACTTTGCATAAAGTCTTTCATTGATCTATGGCCTTAGAGTTATAGGGTATTAATGATCTTCAAATAGGTATTATATATGCTATTTGGTAGTGTTAGAATTGTATTAATTAACTAGAATAAATTCAAATTAATAAAATTAATTCTTTTTTAAACTGTAACCTACTCACAATGAACACACTACAATCTTGCATGAGTAGCTCCACTCCAATATAAGGAATAAATGTGTTGCATTTGGTTATCAGCATAAATTATAGTCCAGGGACATTCTCAACCTCAGGAACGAAAAAAGTCAAACTTTCATCAAAAAAGTTTATTTTTGCCTTGAATTTTTCATTATAACAAGATGCAGTTTTTGCAAGCAGGAACCTTACATTTTGCTGAGGAAAACTGAGGCCGTTTTGGGTTGTTTTTAATTTTGTCAGAATTTTGGTGTGATGGTGATAAAATTATACCAGACACACTGTTGTTATGCCTTTACCCTTTTATCACACCTACTACCCCAGGATCTCAAAGGATTTATAATCATGGAGCCAGATTCTGGCCTCCACACCAGCTCCCATATGCCAATCTGGCATTTTATAGAGGATGCAAAGGGGTGCAATGGGCTTGGGGAGAAGTTTCTCAGTATAGGATCAGCACAGAGTCTATAAGACTGACCTTGTACCTTCCCCTCTACCCCTGAGACCATAGCATAGGTGCTGTACTGAGGGGAAGGCAGCAGTTACAAATAAAATAATATAAAATAAAGTAAAACAAATTGGGTGGGTGATGGCATGGTCTCAGCACTCAGCCTCTAGTGTATGCTGGAAGTAATTTCATTCTCCATAGCAGCCCAGGATCTGGATGACAGAAAGGTGACAAAGTCTCAGGAGATGCAGTACAGAATCTGGTCCTGATTTTTACAGGTGCTTAATCTGAAATGCACAAGGGTAGTTGACCCATCTCAACAGCATTCTTTCAGACTCTCTGCAGACTTTAAGCAGCCATCACTGTATTGGTTACTGATGTGTATCATATTTTTAGTTATCTTCATAACCATAAGGACTAGAGATTTTTTTAAATGAAAATGTAGATTCTGGAGCACCCTAGCCCTAAGTTTAGAAGAGTTGTTGTTATACTGAACACCCCACCAACAATTCAAGCCCTGCTCCCTGTATTTATGAATTTTATACTATACTAAATTGCAGATGAAGAGTAATCACTTATCTAAGCAGAGCCTTTATTTTGAAAAGCTAATTGGTTAAACATAAAAGGACATGATTAGGGAGAGACTGTCTAGAACAGTGGTCCTCAGCCTGTGGTCCACAGACCCCCATGACTTAGACTATGTCTAAGGGGTCTGCAAAAGACTCAGACTGAAAACTGACTCACCGTAAGTCAACTATATATACAGACAACAGAGTTCCAAAAAGATCAGCGCTTCCATTCAAAATTTCCAAAGGAGTCCACACCTCCATTTGAATTTTTTTAGGGGTCCACAAATGAAAGATGGTTGAGAACCACTGGTCTAGATCAGTGGCTCTCAACCTTTCCAGACTACTGCACCCACTTTCAGGAGTCTGATTTGTTTTGCATACCACCAAGTTTCACCTCACTTAAAAATGACTTGCTTACAAAATCAGACATAAAAATACAAAAGTATTACAGCCACTCTATTACTGAAAAAAATGCTTACTGTCTTCATTTTTTCACCATATTATTATAAAATAAATCAATTGGAATAGCAGTATAAACAAGTAATTGCAGGGCCACCCGGGGGGTGGTGATGATGGCAAGTGGGGCAATTTGCCTCAGGCCCTGTAGGGGTCCCCACAAGAATGTCAGAGGCTCCCCCCTCGGCCCCACCTCTGCCTTCCCCCATCCCCTGGTGCCTCAGCGCACCACATCCAGGAGCAGCCCTGGACAGTGCTGCAGCAGCGTGGCTCCGGTGGTATCTGAGCGCCTCCTGCTCAAAGCTGTGTGTTAAGGGGGCAGGGCTGCAAGCTCCGATGGGCCGAGTGGAAGGAGCTTGGGTCCTGCCAGAGCCACGCCGCTGCAGTGCTGTCCAGGGCTGCTCCTGGATGCCGCTCGCTGAGGATCCGGGAGAAGCGGGAGGTGGGGGTAAGCGGCATGGCAAGGGGCCGGGTCGGGGGGTTGGATAAGGGGCAGGGAGTCCTGGGGACAGTCAGGGGACAGGGAGCTGGGGGGGATTGGATGGGGCAGAAGTTCTGGAGTGGTGGTCAGGGACGGGGAACGGGGAGTTGGATCATAGATGTTCTGGGGGTCTGTCAGGACTAGGCGGGGGGTGGTGGTGGTGGATAGGGGTCGTGGCAGTTAGGGCACAGGGAGCAGGGAGGTTGGTGGGGTCCCAGGCTGGTGGTTGGGAGGATATCTTGGGGCAGTGGTCAGGGGACAAGGAGCAGGATGCGTTGGGGATTCTGCCTGGGCCAGTCGGGGGGCAGGAAGTGGGTGGGGGGTTAGATAGACGGCAGGGCCAGGCTGTTTGGGGAGGCATAGCTTTCCCTACCTGGTTCTTCATACAATTTTGGAACCTCGCTGTGACCCTCAGGCCAAAAAGTTTGCCCACGCCTGCTCTAAAGTCATAGAAAAAAAAACTGGCTTTGCGTTTTAATTTAATCCCATGATCTGCTCTATATAGAAAGCCCGCCTTTGCTCGCAGCATGCGTCCCCACTACTGCGGCTCTGCATTAACCATTGGTCCACCCTCCCCTCCCCTCCGACTACTATTCTAGAAAATTCTTTGATCTATATAAGCGGCTGCATCAGGCATGCCCAGCACAGTGTCTACAGTGTTTGTCATCTTTGTTGTGTGTACTCTACTGAAATAGCATAACAAGCCTGTGGCTTTATGTTTTAATTCAACCATATGCTACCCCCTTTTAATTTTAAAATATAGATCGGTTCATTGTTAAGATAAGAAAAGGAGCAGACAAGCTGTTCATGTGAGACAGCCTTTTTGAAACTAACACATGTAAAAAACAAACTAAGTACAGTGTCCCAACAGTGCCTTGACTCACTCTTGATTTTTTACATTGAAGAAAAATCAGCTTCGTCAGTTAATTACAATGATGTGATTGAGGAATTTAAGTCCATAACACCTGGCGAGCAATGTCTCATTCTCTAGGACAGGAAGATGAAGAAACCTTCATCTATTTTGGTCAATTTGGGTTAGCTCATTATCTGGTTAACGATAAAGATCATGAAAATTGACTGTATCTTTGTATATGCCTGGTTATGACTACAGCAAAAAATTGGTATTTTATGTCTCATTTTTAAAGTAAAGTTTAGGTGTTAATTTTAAAAAAATTGTTTAGTTAAGTTTTAGTTTCTTTAGTTTGTTTGATGAATAAAAATAATGTCCTTTACGATTGAGTATTCAATAAAGTTTCACCTTTTAAAAAAATAAATAAATAAAATTCCTTGGGTGTACACCCTAATGAAATGTGCTGCGCACGCCTATATGGGCAATGCTTCTTGATGTTGCCAAAGCATAATCAAGTGATATAAAGTAAAATTTAGAGCATACATTTTGCAAGATATTCTCCCTCCTGTGCACGATGGTCGTGACAGGTACTTCAATGTCTATTTTAATTTCTGTCACAGTTCAAATTGTTCCGCAACACATGGGGTACATAAGGAATTTTTCAGTTAACTACCTGTGACAGTTTGGATCACAGAACCACCCTGGGAGTTCCCACCTGATGTGCCCAGACTACTTCTATCCCTGCTTTCCCTGCCAGCTCAGGACTCCAGCACACTGTCTTGCTGAGCCAGACACTCTTGTCTGTTCCAACAAAAACTCAAGGTCTGAATTACTTGCCCCAAAGCAAGCTAACAGGAGTGTTCCTGTCTTTAACACTCAGATGCCCAACTCCCCATGGGGTCTAAACCCAAATAAATCAATTTTACCCTGTATAAAGCTTATACAGGGTAAACTCATGCACAGTTGTTTGCTCCCCCAGGTATTAGTACATACTCTGAGTTAATAAGTAAAAAGTGATTTTATTAAATATAGAAAGTAGGATTTAAGTGGTTCCAAGTAGTAACAGACAGAACAAAGTAAGTCACCAAGTCAAATAAAATAAAATGCGCAAATCTATATCTAATCAAACTGAATACAGATAAGGTCCTTACCAGTTCCAGAACGCTCCCTTTTACAGACTAATCTCCTTTTCACCTGGGTCCAGCAATCACTCACACCCCTTGCACACTGTCCTTTGTTTTAGTTTCTTTCAAGTACCCTGGGGGGTAGGGAGGCTCTCTCTTTAGCCAGCTGAAGACCACCATGGAGAGGTCTCCCAGGAGTTTAAATAGACTTTTTCTTGTGGGTGGAGCCCCCCTCCTCACTCCTATGCACAGCCCAGCTCCAAGATGGAGTTTAGGAGTTACCTGAGCAAGTCACATGTCCATGCATGATTCTCAGTTTTTACAAGTAGCAGCCATTGTTTACATGCTACCTTGAACATCCTCAAGTAGATTTCTTATGTGGATTGGAGCATTCCAAGATTCATTGTCCTTTAAGTGTCTCTTGATTGGGTACTTAATGTCAACATGCTCTACTACAGTTATTTAGAAATCAAGCCAGTACACAGTCAATATTTGTACCTTCGAATACAAAAATGATACATGCATGCAGATAAGATTAATAGATTCAGTAGATCATAACCTTTATATAGATCCGTTACATAGCATATGTAGCATAGTTAGATTCAGTAGATCATATTCCAGTTATGTCAAATTCCCATAAAGCATTATGGGCTACAGCATCACTCTATCTAACAAAATGAAAGATACCAAGGGAATTAATTTGTTTGTGGGTATCATCACATAGTCAATGATCGTAGGGGTTAGAAAAATGAAACTTACATATATTTCAGGATGTGAGAAGAGAAAGTAGAAGAAAGCTAGACAGACGCAAGAAGAAAAGGGAAAAATAACTCTTCACAAATTTCTTCAGGCACAGTTCAAGTCAAGTCAATTGACTGAGTTGAGCGATGCTGACATTCAAGGTTCTTCAGAGGTGGAAAGTGAAAGTGGTGTTGTAGAGAAAAAGAAAAGGCGGTGTGTGAGGAATCCAAAATATTACCACATTCAGAAAACAATGTTATAGTTGTTGCAGTGGAAGAGAAGGAAATCCAGCCTCTTTGGATAGACAATGGAGAACACAGCGGTAACACTGTTATAACTGAGCAACTGGTACAGTCGACTAGTCCTGCTGCTGTAGATGGGAATGACGAAGAAGAGTTGTGCAGTAATGACCCAGTCTCTTGGAAGCAGGGCCGGCTTTAGGCCGATTCACCCAATTCCCAGAAATCGGGCCCCGTGCCTTAGACACTTTTTTTTTTTAAACTTACCCCTGGTCCCTGGCTGCGATCTGCTCCAGGGTCTTCCGTGGTCCCGCTCCCTTAAGCGAAGCGCAGGCGGGAGCGCGGCAAGCCCCGCAGCCCCGGCTGGAGCCCCGGCAGGAGCGTGGCAAGCCCCGTGGCCCCGCTCTCCTGGGTGGAGCCCCCGCCGGAGCGCAGCAAGCCCTGCTCTCCCGGCTGGAGCCCCGGCCGGAGCGCAGCAAGCCCCGCGGCCCCACTCTCCTGGCTGGAGCTCCGGCCGGAGCACTGCAAGCCCCACTCTCCCGACTGGAGCTCTGGCCGGAGTGCGGCAAGCCCCGCAGTCCCACTCTCCCGGCTGGAGCTCTGGCTGGAGCGCGGCAAGCCCCGCTCTCCCAGCTGGAGCCTCAGCTAGAGCGCAGCAAGCCCCGCTCTCCTGGCTGGAGCTCTGGCCAGAGCGCGGCAAGCCCCGTGGCCCCGCTCTCCCGGCTGGAGCTCCGGGCCCTTTATATAGCCTCCAGAGCCCTGGGGTAGTGAGGGGCTCCAGGGGCTATTCAAAGGACCAGGGCTCCAGCTGCTTCTGCCACCCCCCATCCTTTAAATAGCCGCCAGAACCCCACCACTCCATGCATTCCCCAGGGTTCCTGCGGCTATTTAAAAAGTCCAGGGCAGGGTAGAAGCAGGGGAGCCCTGGGCCCTTTAAATAGCCTCCAAAGCCCTGGGATAGCAGGGAACTTGGGGGCTATTTAAAGGGTTTGGGCTCCAGCTGCCTTTGCTGCACCCCCTGCCCTGCCCACACCAGCCCCGCTCCCCCTGCCTGCAGCCAGCTCTGACGTGCTCGAGTCAAAGCCAGTCCTGTCAACCCTTGTGTCTCCACAACCTGCAAAACCTGGCCCTGCAAGGGCAGCAGTCCCAACACACGGAGGTTAAGGGGCTGCTTGGGCACGCACCAGCCCTAGACCCCTAGCCCTGTTCCAGCACCTGTTGCACCCGCGAGCTGAACGCGCAGCCCTAAGTCTCACATCTCTCTGGTGCCAGGACTGCACCTGTCTCCTGTGGCCCTGCTGAACAGCGCCAATATCCCCCTATCTCCAACCAGCCCCGCACCCCTTGCCCTGCCTGCAGCTAGACCCTACCTCCAATCAGCCCCTGCCCTGCCTCCAGCCAGCCCTATGTCCACTGCTGCCCTGCAGTTCCAGGACAGTAACCCTGCACACCTGCTTCAATGAGCGGGGCAGGAAGCAGCTGGGACCCACACGTGTGAAACGGCAGTCATTAATAACCAATCAACAGCATATATGATGCAATGTACATAATATATAATTTTATTATTAATATAGTTATGGAAAGTAAATAATACATGAAAGAAATGAAAGGCTTTTTTTTCACTTTTTTTTTTAAGTCATCCCTGCCAGGGCCCCGCCGAAAATGTTCAAATTGGGCCCCGCACTTCCTAAAGCCGGCCCTGCTTGGAAGTACCTAGATATAAAGAAAAGAGATCTTATTGTATTGAAGGGTCCACCACATAAGCCCGAAAACTTTCCTTGTGATTCTTTTGGCAGGAAATTGCCAATAACAGTTTTTTCTAAATATGTGAGTAATGGCAAATGTTTTGAAAGAGACTGGATGGTGTGGAGTAAAGATGCTGCAGCAATATATTTTCCCCTGCTGTCTCTACAGAAGTGAAACTCAAACTAACCTATTACATCATTCAAAATTTGTCGAAAACAAATGGAATTGGTGGAATTGCTGATAATTGGAATACGATTTACAAGAAAATCAAGAGTCATGAAGAAAATGCTTTACATTTGAGCAATTACATTAAATGGAAGGAATTATTTCAGACACTCAGTGATAAAAGAGGCATTGATGCAGCATTACAGGATAGTATTAAACAGGAGGAGGAAAAATGGCATAAAATATTAACTGCCATTGTTGACATAATTCTTTTCCTAGCAAAAAATAATCTGCCATTTCGTGGTAGCCATTCTACTGTTAATTATGACAACTGTGGGCTTCTCTTGTCAACACTGAAGCTTGTGGGCACGTACAATACTAAGGTGAAACAACATCTAGAGATGGTAGCTAAATGCAGAGAGTGTGGTCGAAGAATGCAGGCTTACTTTCTGTCATGGCGTAGTCAGAATGAGTTCTCGAAACTGTGTGGGGAGAAAGTTTTAAACTCTATTCTTGAAGAGGTAAGAAAAGCCTGATATTTCAGCATTGTTGTTGATGGTACACCTGATGTTTCACACACAGAGCAGTTAGTTTTTATTCTCAGATATGTGATGCAAAAAAACGGAAATTGGGATTTGCATGAAAGATTTGTTAAACTAGTAGATTTTGAAAAGAAGACTGGTGCAGATATAGCAGAACAGATAAAGAGGCTTTTAAAAGAATGTGACTTAAAACTATCTTGGTGCAGAGAGCAGGGATATGACAATGCCTCTAACATGTCAGGAAAATTTCAGGGAGTAAAGACAAGAATTTTGGAAGAAAATGCCCAAGCCTATTTTTCTCCATGCAGCGCTCACACACTGAACCTCTGTGGCACTCATGCTATGGAAACTAGTGTAGAGATAAAAAACATATTTTGGAAGTGTTCAGAAACTCTATAGTATTTGCTCTTAGCCCTGCGAGATGGAAAATTTTGCAGCCCACTGTGAATGTGTCATCACTCTATCTAAAACTAGGTGGAGAACAAGGGTTGATGCTATTCGCCCCCTGATCAAAAATCACACAGGCGTGCTGGAAAGTTTAATTAAAATTGAAGAGGAGCTTCATTTACCTCCCAAAATCCAGGCAGATGTTGACTGATTAAGTGGCTTAAGTCATTTGAATTTGTACTTGTTACTACAATATGGTTTAAAGTGCTTCAGGGTACTGACGAAAAGAACAAGGTCCTACAAAGCGCCAAATTAACAATGGAAGAGGGAGCTAAACGTGAGCAACTTAGTGAAGGAAATTCAAACAATGAAAGACTCTTGGCCAATTTTTTTTGAAGATGCCAAACAAGTTGCTTCAAGCCTCGGCATTGACCCCAAAATGAAAAGTAACTCAAGGATCCGGAAGAACAAGCGATTCTTTGATGACACAGGGGATGCAGACTATATATTTGACTCTCCTGATATTCAGTTCAAAGTACAGCTGTTCTTCCCGACAATGGATTTGCTTCTATCAGAGCTAAGAGGTCTTGGCAAAAGAATGGCTGAAGTCTCAAATTTATTTTCACCCATTTTGTGTCTGCCAGATAAAGTGGATGAATCTTCTATAGAAAATTTTGTTGACACTTTGGCCACAGCATATCCAAAAGACATGCAGAGAGAAGATCTTAAAAAGGAACTTAGAATCTTTTACAAAATAAAAGAAGATTCCAACTTAAGAGTTGATGGACATATAACCTCTGCACTTACATTTCTTAATGCTCTCTTCAAAAACGGGTTGGAAAATGTTTCCACAGATTTGTATTTGTTTACACCTACTAACAGTGTTGTCAGTGTCGGTAGCATCAGGAGAGCATGCATTTAGTAAGCTAACACTGATTACAATTGTTTGCATTCAGCCACCAGGGAAGAAAGGCTGAACCATTTGCTCACTTTGAGCATAAAATATGAAATGGCCAAAGACATAAATTTTGATGACATTATTAATGAGTTCACCAAAATGAAAGCGAGGAAAAAATGTGCAGCTGTATAATTAATGTTCAGAACAATTTGTAAAAAATGATTTCATAAGAGGCATTATGTAATTGCAAATGTATACATCCCATTAAAGCATTTAATGTTTTTAAATATTGTATTTTGTGTATTTTCAAATTATTGAAAAATAATGTTTGAATATATTTCACTGGTTATTTTTTACATTTCCAAATAGATGTTACTGTAGTATTGCAAAAAAATTTTATGGAAGGGGCCCCTGAAATTGCTTTGCCTCAGACCCTGAGTCAGTGTATGAAATTTTAGTTTATACTGACTTCGTTAATGCTTTTTATGTAGCCCATTATAAAACTAGGCAACTATCTAGATGAGTTGATGTACTACCGTGTACCCCCAGGAGTATGCGTATCACTAGTCTAGAATGTACATTGCATCCTTGCAGCATGTATGTGTCCTTGTCAGAAATGATTAATAGCCATTTCAAAGCTTAATTCACAGGATTTTCTTTCTCATTAATGTGTACAAATCCAGAACTGCATACTTCTCAGAGGTGCTATAAATAGTAGGACATACATACTCAGTTCTCCAAAGACACAAGGTGACATATGAGATCTCATGAAGGGTCAAGCAGTCTCTTCACAGATCATCTGCAAATGGATAACATCCTGTATCAAGACTGCATATGAGATAGCTTTTGCTACAGCCCCTCCATGGGTGTAAGCTCATTCAACAAGAGCACAAGCAACATCAATAGCATTCATCAGTGGCATTTCCATATTGGACATTTGCAGGGCTCCTACATCGTCATCCATCTATACATTTATGAAGCATTATGCCTTTACTACATTTACCAGAGCAGATGCCAAGTCTTGAAAGGGCAGTCCTGCAATCCTTATTTAGATAGACTCTGAGCCCTGCCTCCTGGGAGAGATACTGCTTTTGAGTCACATGACTACATCTACCTCGGAAAAGAAATGGTTGGTTGTTCAAGATGTGATGTAGACATATATTCCATACACACCCTCTGTCCCCTCTGCATCAGAATCTGATCTCATGGTCACTTGGTGTGCAGGAATTGAGGGGAGTCAGGGCAATGCCACCTCATATAGCCAAGGGAGGGGCTATGCCACGAGGTTCAAGCACTGCCCCTCTACAGGTACTACTAAGCAAAATTCTCCAGCTCCAGTGCACTGGGTGTGCACACATCTAAGTGGAATACATGTCTGCATTACATCTTGGACAACCACAGGCACATTTAAGTAACCATTTGTTGTTTATCAGTAATAGCATGTTACTCTCAGCAGCAAATAAAATCTGAATGATACAGAACTCCCTTTTGTCAACTCAATACCACTGCATTAGTTAATAAAATAAGCAAAACTGTCGTCATGTCAGCCATATCTGCTCTAGTACATAAGAACAGCCATACTGGGTCAGACCAATAGCCATCTAGCCCAGTATCCTGTCTTCTGACATTGGCCAATGCCAGATGCTTCAGAAAGAATGAACAGAAAATGGCAATTATTGAGTAATCCATCCCCTATTGTCCATTCCCAGCATCTGGCAATCAGTGGCTTAGGGACACCCAGAGCATGCAGTTGCATCCATGACCAACTTGGCTAATAGCCAGTGATGGACCTATCCTCCATGAATTTATCTAATTCTTTTTGAATGCTTGTTAGCTTTCACAACATCCCCTGGCAGAGTTCCACAGATTGACAGTGTCTATTCATTTCATTGGATGACTGGTTCTTGTATTATGTGTAGGGGTAAATAACATTTCCTTGTTCACTTTTTCCACACCACTTATGATTTTATAGACCTCTATCATATTCCCCCCTTAGTCATCTCTTTTCCAAGCCAAACAATCCCGGTCTTTTTAATCTCTCCTCATGTAGAAGGTGTTCCATACCCTTAATCATTTGTGTTATCCTTCTCTGTACCGTTTCCAATTCTAATCTATTTTTTTTGAGATGGGGCAATGAGAACTGCATGCAGTATTCAAGATGTGGGCATACAATGGATTTATATATTATCATTATGATATTTACTATCTTCTTATCCATCCCTTTCCTAATGGTTCCTAACATTCTCTTACCTTTTATGACTGTCACTGTACATTGAGCAGATGTTTTCAAATAACTATACACAATGACTCCAAGATCACTTTCTGGAGTGGTAACAGCTAATTTACGCCCCATTATTTTGTATGTATAGATTGGATTCTGTTTTCCAATGCACATTACTTTGCATTTATCAATATTCAATTTCATCTGCTGGAGTCTTCCTGATAGATGCAGTTCCTAGCATATCCTGAAGGAAGGAGATGGCAGTGCACAGGAAACTCCATGCAATCCCAGGAAGGACCCAGCAACAGGCTGTTTCTCCCTCTTGATCTTTGGGCGCTTGGTGGTATGGGGTGTGAGTGTCTGGGCCACGGGGAGCAGCAGCTGGGCTCTGGGGAAGAGGAGATGTGAGTGTTTGGGTTGGGGGGGGCACGGCTGGGCTCTGGAGGGGTGCAAGGGTGTGAGTGTCTGAGCTGATGGGGAGGGGCAGAGAAACAGGAACTGGGATGTCATAGGGGTTTCTTTAACCCTCTACTCCTGGGGGAATTTTTCTGTTTGTGTGTATTGTTACAGACATACTTGATGACAAGTATTTTGAAATAAATGACCAAAATAATTGAAACTAGCATGATTATATAGTGGTATTTTAACAAATAGAATGTTCAGAATTTTGCATAATTTTAAAATATCATGTGCAGAATTTTTAATTGTTTGGCACAGAATTCCCCCAAGAGTAAGATCCTTGGAGGACACTGCTATTTACCTCTCTCCATTCTGAAAACCGATCATTTATTCCTACCCTTAATTTCCAGTCCTTTAACCAGTCACCAATCCATCAGAGAACCTTCCCTCTTATACCATGACTGCTTACTTAACCTACAACTATTTGCTGAGGGATCTTCTCAAAAACTTTCTAAAAGTCTACGTACACTCTATCCACTGGCTCATGCTTGTCCACATGTTTGCTGGTCGCAACTCTAAACCTTTGCTCGAGTCGTAGGCCTGGCCAATTGTCGGTCAAAGCAAAGCCATGCCCAAATAAGGCAAGAGCCATATAAGCCAGATCCTTATGCAGTAATGCAAGTGTATTATAAACAAAGGAATAGCATGCCGGGTGCCGCCCCTGTAAGCCATATATAGACATGCAAGCCTGTCTCAGATAAAGAAGTAGCATGCCGTGCACAGCCTCTGCTGACGTAGGGGGCTCCAACCCAGAACCTGGAAGGCGATGGAGATAGGGACCAATCCAATGCTGACATATGTAATGGGAAACTAATCCAAAATTAACACAAGTAAAAGCCCCCAGACAAAACTGTAGCCTGCGCAAGATCAGTAGGAGTCCCCGCGTGTCAGCTGAGAGGCTTGATCACCCTCTTAGCCAGGGGACCCCTCCATTTTTGCCGGCTCGTGTCGTATAAACAAAACCACGCCCCCTAATTTGCTATGTGTCTGAGGTCTATATTGCTGGTCACTTACTTCTGGAATGTGGTACATATTTTGTAACTTCTGCAAGCAGCCTGTGTTTGCTAACGCACTCCCGTCTCTACCCCGCTTCTTCTGTTTTCTGCTTGCTGTTTTATTATGGTTAGCTTTGTTTTTATAGCCTGTTTTATTGCCTCATCTCTACCCTCCTTCTTCTGTTCCCTGCCTGCTATTTCACTCTTTGTATAAGGGAAATGGTTAGTTTTGCTTTTACAGTTTGTTCTTTTGCCTTGCTTCCTGTTTTTGTATAAAAAAGTGCACTGTTTACATAGATAAGAATTATAGTTAACAAGTTGCTTTCCCTGACCCAAATTGTAACCTCTTCCCGTCACTAAAATAAACACAGCCATTTGGCTTTAAATCTTATTTTATTGTGTCTTGTTGTTCCTTCCCCATTAAAAAATCACTCGAATCTTACGTGTCACAGACATGCTGACACACTAAGAATTTTAATAGTTTGCTGAGCCATGATGTCCCTTGACAAAAGCCATATTGTCTCTTCCCCAACAAAACCTGTTTATCTATGTGTCTGATAATTCTGTCAGATTGATAATTCTGTCCTTTACTATACTTTCAACCAATTTGCCTGGTACTGAAATTACACTTACTGCCTTATAATTGTCAGGATCACCTCTGGATTTTTAAAAATTGGCATAACTGTAGCTATCCTCCAGTCATCTGGTAGGTTACATACCACAGTTAGTAGTTCTGCAATTTCATATTTGAGTTCCTTTAGAACTCTTAGGTGAATACCATCTGGTCTTGGTGACTTATTACTGTTTATCAATTTGTTCTAAACCTCCTCTAACACCTCCTCAATCTGGGACAGGTCCTCAGATTTGTCACCTAAAAATAATGGCTCAGGTGTAGAATCTCTCTCACATCCTCTGCAGTTAAGACAGATGCAGAGAAGTCTGCGATGGCCTTGTCTTCCTTGAGTTGTCCAGTAGTCCAGTGGCCCCACCACAGGCATCAACTTTTCCCAGCATCGATGGATGCTTATGCCCCCTTCACCCTGACTCCACCCCTTAACAGCAGGATACCAAGGGAGGAAAAATAACTTTTGAAGAGGTAAGAGAATGGCCAATTACAGACAGTTGACAAGAAGGTGTGAGTAACAGTAGGGAGAAATTAGTATTGGGGAAATTAAGTTTAGGTTTTGTAATGACCCAACCACTCCCAGTCTTTATTAAGGCCTAATCTGATGGTATCCAGTTTGCAAATTAATTCCAGTTCTGCAGCTTCATGTTGGAGTCTGTTTCTGAAGTTTTTTTCTCGAAGAATTGCCACTTCTATTGAGTGACCAGAGAGACTGAAGTGTTCTCCTACAGGTTTTTTAATGTTATGATTCCTGATGTGTTCATTTATTCTTTTGGATAGAGACTGTCTGGTCTGGCCAATGTTCATGGCAAAGGGGTATTGCTGGCATATATTCCATTGGTAGACCTCACACTTGGTAAAGGAACTCCCATCCTTTCATGTATTTATACCTGCTCTTGTATTTTTCACTCCATGCATCTGATGAAGTGGATTCTAGCCCAAGAAAGCTTATGCCCAAATAAATTCGTTAGTCTCTTAAAGAGCCACAAGGATTCCTCGTTGTTTTTGCTAATACAGACTAACACGGCTACCATTCTAAAAGTACAAGATAGTAACTGTAGACTCAAAAACAAAAAGGCCCATACTTTGAGAAATTGCTATTTCAAAGATTTAGATGTGACAAAACTCACTGGGAAATGGTAGCAGTAATAATTTAGAGAGGTTTCTGAATTATTTGATTTACTTGTACATTGTGAGCATTGTGGAATAAATGAGTCCTTAGGTCTAGAATGAGGAAAGGGTGGTAACTAGGCAAATAGGGATGAGGAAGGCATTCCATGTGTAAAAAAAAAAAAAAAAAAGTAAGTGAACAATACACTTGTAGAGTGTGGAGACTGACATTGGTATAGTATTGATCTCAGATTGAAGGTTTGAGATGTGAGCCAGGGTTGAGTGTTGCAGGGCCTTGAAGGTGAGAATAATTTTAAGCTTGATGCAGTGGGCAAGGGGAAGCCAGTGGATGGATTCAAAGAGGTGGCTAACTTGTTAGACTGAAGGACAAGGAATTATCAGGCATATTTTGGATCACTTTAAGGGAGGTGAAGCAGATGTTGGTGAGGCTGAAGAAGAGAATGCTGCAGTAATCATCTTATACATATTCAGAAAGATACAGAAATGCATGCTCAGTTTTGGTACCCTCCTGCGTATATGCAGATATGTAGTACCCTTGGTGATCAAATGTCAGCCACGGGTCAGTAGCTCAACAAATCAGTACTATTGAATGGAAGCTGCTTCCTTGTACTCCAGAATCTCAGCTACCACTGTAAAAGAAATTGTCTCCAGCGCTCCTGGTTGCAAGAGACCTGCAGCCACCACAAAACGTGAGCTGAGGATACGTGATGCAGTGATTTGCGCCTCAATCGGCGGCTCGGAGCGGCCCCGTTCCTCGCCCTAAGGCTATTGACTCTGCAACTGAATGGCAATGTAAACGCCAGGGCTGTCAGCCGGTCAGTGCAGATCGGAGCGCAGTACAGGGCCGTGGGGAAGCTACTGTGAAGACAGGTGTCGTGAACGACTCACTCGTGGGAAGAGTGAGACCTTGTCCCTGCTTCCTTCTGCTCCCGACTCCGCTCCAGCGCGCGGTCCCTACCCCGGCGGAGTCCCTCCCTCCACGGCTGCAGGCTGGGCCGACGCTGCCGCACCTGCACAAGACGCAGTCGGGGACATGAACGCTCCGCGCGCCCCGGGCTGGTGGGGGCTGGGCGGAGGCTCCAGCCGAGGCGGCGGAGAGCGGCCGAGGGCAGGGGAGCCAAAGGCGGCGCGGGGCGGACAGAGAGGTCCGGAGACATTTACCAAGGGCGTGGGCGGGCTGTCGGAGGCCCTGATCCCTATAGCTACTCCCAGTGGCTTGTCTGGCCCGCGATTCCAGTTGCCTCACTAGCCTGGGAGGACCCAATACTCGCGCCGGCCCTGTGGCGGGAGAGGAAACGAGCTTATTTCCTCGGAGTCGAGAAGCGGCGGCCGCAACCGAGAGCATAACCGCACCGAGAACCTCACCTACAGTCCACCGGCGACTTCCTTCCACCGGGAGCTCCTTTACATGGACACAGGCGGAGTGCCCCCTCGGCGCCTAATTGGTTCCCAGGTGTGTAGGCTACGCCCCGCCCCGTGGACACGCCCCCACAGGTTAGACCCGTCTCTCAAAGCAGCTGCCGCGCGCCTTCCTTAGGGCAGCCGCTTGCTGTCACAGCTGATACGATTTAGACCGGGGGACTCTGAAAGGTCCGTGCTTAGGCATAAGCAACATAGGCACCTGCGTAGGGCACCTGAAAATTTGGGGCACCACTGGGTCTTAGTGTCCACCCCCTTCTTTTCCTATCCCTGTTCTGACCCTTCCTGCAGGCTCCCACAGATGGCTGCTCTAGTCTGGTGAGTCTTCCTTGGGGGGGAATCTAGTAGTTAAAAGTGAAAAAACCTCCAGCCTGCCAGACCTATTAGCACAACATTGAAACTGTTAAAGAGACATTCGAGGGGTAATAAAGCCATTTAACAGGCATTTGCCAACCCCAAGGTATATACTGACAGGTTTCAGAGTGGTAGTCCTGTACCAGCAAAAAACAAGGACGAGTCTTGTGCACCTCAGAGACTAACAAATTATTTGGGCATAAACTTTTACATATTTTATAACTGTCAGTTCTGACTTTACTGACGAAAACAGTGTGCATTAATGTAATATTTACACAGACAATGTCAGTCTACAGACTCTTAGTTTAAAATTTGCTTTAAAAATATTTCATTAGTGAGCTGGTGAAGATTATAAAATCACATTTCTAAAAAATGCTTGCATAGAGTTTTAGATGCACAATCGTCTTTAGCCTAATGTTGGATTTCAGACATACAGTTTTTTAAATAAATCCTCATAAAAAGACCTCCCTTATCTAAAATACACATTTTAATTACTATAGTTAAAAAAAGTGCTTCCAACTCTTCCTTCCTTTCTGTCATCCTTCACCACCTCTCCCCAATCCCACTGAAGAAGAGCCTTAAAGGGACAACCTTCCCTTCCAGAGAGCTGGACAAAGAGTTTCCCTTTCTTACTTCTGACTATCCAATGAACTAGTTTTAAAAGAACCCTCCAGCAAAATCAGTACCTAGTAAGACATAAAATCCTTTGTTATACTAAAATCTTTGGAACATATTTTTTTAAAAGTGGTGAAATTTCATAACCATGTCTCTTGTTATGGAATCACATAAAGTAAATTACTGTTCCCTTTTCTAAAAGCAATGAACACGTTATGAACACACTAAACCTCTCTGATTAATTTAAAATAATGTCTTTGTTTCAGTGAGTTAATATGTGTGTAAGGAGGCGCCCTGGCTCCCCGTCGCACCTGAGGGGAACAAGCCAGAAGCAGCCACCCAGGGCGGAGCCACTACCGCTATCCCCGCCCCGGAAGTCAAGGGCGGACAGGAAGTATAGAGCCAGGGCTCAGAGCTCAGTTCAGGCTGGCTGCTGAGAGGAATGGACATGGAGGCTTGAGCTCCTGCTTGGCCAGCCTACCTCAGGCCACTATCCAGAGGATGCTGGCCGGAGCTGCCCGGGCCACTATCAGAGGAACACTGGCGAGCTGCCTCGGCCACTATCCCGAGGAGCGTTGGCCTGACCTGCCCGCGCAGGTACCTCCAGGACCCCAGCCGCAAAGACCTGTGCCGGTTATCCGAGGAGCCACCGGACCCTACGCGTCCAGGTTTCTGAGGAACCCATGGTCTGGACCCGCCGAGGAAGGACAGGTACGGAGAAGGGGGATTGGAAGTGCCCGGGGGCAGCTGACCACAGTCAGGCCGCAGAGGCCCCGAGCCTATGGTCGTATGTATCGGCCACGATCCCTACTGATCCCCAGTCAGTGTGTTGGTGCGGATCCCCACTGACCGCCTTAGCGGCGACAGCCGCTACTAGGCCCGGGCTGGAACGCAGAGAGTGGTGGGCCTGCGTTCCCCTGCACCCTACCGGGTGGCAGTATCCCTCACCAGAGCTACAGTTTGTCTGTGCCCCCCCGGAGCAAGGGCAGAGCCCCCTGAACTGTTTGTCGTTCTGCCCGTGCTCCAAAGGGGAAGAGCCCCCTGAACTGTTTGTTGCTGCCTGCTGAGGGTTGGCTATAGACTTTTGTTTGCTAGCCCTATGCTGAGCCCTGGACTGTTTGCTGCCCGCCCTGTCTGAGGGCCAGGGCCTATAGACTTTTGTTTGCTCAGCCCTCGAGTACGGGAGCGGAGCGTGAGCTGTCGGTGCCTGGAAGAGCACCTCTGGCTCCCTCACACCTGAGGGACAGGGCCCGAACGCACCGCTTACAATGTAGTAATCTGGAATGCTGGCTTAAGGTTTGAGTACATTTAAAATATAAATTCAGCTTAGAATACTGATTAAGAAATGTAAAACAAGAAGAGCTGCATCCATTATATTATATGTATTCAGCAGGACAGCTGATTCACACTTACTCGAAGTTGTTTTGCAAATAAATCTCTGACAAACTTCAGGGCATATCAAAAAACCTGTGACTGACATTTTTCTTCCAAATTTAGTGCTTTTAATTAGGTACTTTCTTCATGTCCATTCTGCATGAGGAGAGGTATGGAGTGGTCTGCGGGGAACTGTGACTCTCTGCCACCATGAGGCAGGCCGGGCATCTCATTATCCTTTGCTGTCTCGTCCCTCCTCCCCCTCCCCCACCAGGCTGTGAGCTTGGGCTGCCATCCGGCATAGGGGCACCAGTTTAATAATACTGCGTGGGGCCCCATAAATCCTAAGGATGGCCCTGGGCACCTGCCCTGGGCTGTATGGGGCTGGCATGGTGGTTGCATAGCCCCGCGTGCAGACAGGGTCCCTGAGCTGGGTGTTTGGATGCAGTGGCATCATATATTGCTGTTGCTCAAGTCTGCTTTCCATTAGCAATTGCCTCATCTCTCGACACCTCATGACTTTGAATAGTCCAAACCAATTTATATATGGTGCTTCAGCTGGGCTAACTGCCCAAAGCTGAGTGAAGTTGGGGGGGAGGAGATCATATCGCAAATTTGATGAAAACTGGGAGTAGGTTAAATAGAGTTTATTGGGGTGCTGGAAAAATTTTTATAAGAGGAGGTGCTGGTAGAAACTATGTATTTGGTGTTTGTTATTACCACTTCAAGCCAAGGGATGCAGCAGCACCCTTAGTTCCAGCGCCACTGAGATTGTCAAAAAGCCACAATTCCAAATCAGGCCAACTTTGATTAAAAGCCCATAGTGGTTAAAAAGCAACACAAAGGTGTAACCCCCACACCTCCTGGGTGTGGTGTTCTGTCCCATCAAGTGGCACCAAGACCACTTAAAGAGAGAGAAATGCTCCAGCTGCCCCCTCCCCCAATGATTGAGGTCTGTCAGTGTTACAAGTGGGGGCTTGTCCGGGATTTCAACTGGGCAGGCTTTGAAGTTCAGGATGTGCTTCCTCAGCTAGGGGAAGACCACAGACTCTAGTGAGGTACGAAGGCACCCAGGCAGGTTTATTGTCAAACAAAGCACAGTAGTTTCCTTTAGACTCTACAAGACATACTACAAATATGTGCCCCCTGGCAATGGACACAGCTTAGTCAGTGGCGGGACACTCCACTGCCTCCTAGGCTGGATAATGTGCAGTTCCAGACCTATTCTTATACAGATGCAGAACAAATTACTCATCCCTCCTGATGTATTGAGGTGCAGCCCCTTTACTCATTAGGGTGCTGCTTCTGCCATTACATGTTGGTTCAAACAAATCTATCCATCATGTTGTCCTTTTGACCCTGTCTTTAAGATGCACCTGCCTGTTCCTTGTTATCTCTGTGGAGTGTTCTGATGCCATCTTGGCACAAGTTCCTCTTATTAGCACTTATGTGTGGATGCACCTGCTTTTAGCAACCCTCTTCTGGCCAACTTCTGTGAGTGGGGCCTGCCTCTCGCTCACAGCCCAGCTTTTGCTCAGCAATGCCTGGAAGTACTTTGGTTCAGGATTCAGACCTCAGACTGGGTCTCTGACATAAGAGTTTATGTTTCAGGGCTTCATCTTACTACGGATGTGACATTCAGGGCTTCATCTTACTACGGATGTGACATTCAGGGCTTCATCTTACTACAGGTGTGACATTCCCCTCTGGTTTTGTCTGGACCAATGATCTGCTAGGTCACTCCAATCCTTGACTCGTGAAGCCAGCCTTACCCTGCACTGCTGTGAGAACCCCCACTCCTGAGCTGTTCACGCACAGCCTTTGGCATGTAAGCTGCTCCCAGCTACTTGCAACCGAATGACACTAGCCAATATCTCTGGTCCCCGACACAACCCTAGGAACCTCTGCCTTGCAGTGTCCAGTTATACCTGCTGGACGCTGCAAGCTTATATAAGTTCATCAAAGAAATTGATATGTATCAGGCTTGTTATCCCAAGGGGAGTCTCTGACGTACTTCAAACCAAACACACTGCTTCAGGTAGAATAAACAAACAGATTTATTAACTATAAAGAGAGATTTTTAAGTGCTTATAAGTCAAAACAGAACAAGTCAGATTTGGTCAAATGAAATAAAAGCAAAATGCATTCTAAGCTGATCTTAATACTTTCAATGTCCTTACAAACTTAGATGTGTCTCACCACAGGAAAAACAACAAGGAGTACTTGTGGCACCTTCGAGACTAATAAATTTATTTGGCCATAAGCTTTTGTGGGGTAAAACCCACTTCATCAGATGCATGGAGTGGAAAATACAGTAGGCAGGTATAAATACACAGTACATGAAAAGGTGGGAGTTCCTTACCAAGTTGGGGGGTCAGTGCTAATGAGACAATTCAATTAAGGTGGAAGTGGGCTAGTCTCAACAGTGGACAAGAAGGAGTGAATACTAAGGGAGGAAAAGTCACTTTTGTAGTGCTAATGAGGCCAATGTAATCGAGGTGACCCATTTCAAACAGTTGACAAGAAGGTGTGAGTATCAGCAGAGGGAAATTAGTTTTTGTAGTGACCCATCCACTCCCAGTCTTTATTCAGGCCTAATTTGATGGTGTCCAGTTTGCAAATTAATTCCAGTTCTGCAGTTTCTCGTTGGGGTCTGGTTTTGAAGTTGTTTTCTTGAAGAATTGCCACTTTTAAGTCTGTTATTGAGTGTCCAGGGAGACTGAAGTGTTCTCCTACTGGTTTTTGAATGTTGTAATTCTTGATGTCTGATTTGTGTCCATTTATATTTTGTGTAGAGACTGTCTGGTTTGGCCACTGTACATGGCAGAGAAGCATTGCTGGCACATGGTAGCATAGATCACATTGGTAGATGTGCAGGTAAACAAGCCCCTGATGGTTTGCCTGATGTGGTTATGTCCTATGATGGTGTCCCTTGACTAGACATGCAGACAGAGTTGGCAACAGGGTTTGTTGCAGGGAGTGTTTCCTGGGTTAGTGTTTTTGTTATGTGGTGTATAGTTACTGGTGAGTATTTGCTTGAGGTTGGGTGGCTGTCTGTAAGCGAGGACAGACTTACCACACAGGCTGACTGCTCTTCAACCAGGCTCTCCCCTTTGATCGCTGCTTCAGTTGCTTGGTGGTGGTGGTGGTGTCTGTAGATGTAGGTGGAAGAGAGAGAGCCAACATGGCAAGTGTCGATCCCTTTTATCATGTCTTTTCTTCCCTCTTGGCTTTGCCCCCCTTCAGAGTCAAGTGAGCGTTACTGAGTCTCTCCAAGCAAGGTTGAGCAATTCCTGTGGTGTGACCTCATGCAGATGAGTTACTGCATTGTAGCTCCCTTGCTGGACAATGGCTGTTGATGGGTTGATTGACACCCCACCCAGGCATTGGTTACTTTCCTTGCTGTTACTTCTGGGGAGTTAATATGTGGCTGCTTCCCCAACTTACAGCATGTTTTGATGACAACCATACTACACAATTCTCAAAACGTCATATGCATTAATGATATACATATATGGATAGAGAAATGACTTTCAGCAGATCATAACCTTTCTCTTCATACCTTACAAGGCATGCTTTATACATCAGATCATGATTAGATGAAAGTGAGGAATACATGGGGTTACAGCATGCTCCCCCAAGGTATAGAACAGTGGTTCCCAAACTTTTTGGCATCATATCCCCTTCTTAATTTTTGAGAAACCGTCACACCGCCTACCTTTCCTTTACCATCATCCAAACCCCACTGATCCTTGTCCCCTAACCGCGCCTTCTCGGGAACCCCACCACTGACCACCCCCTCCCGAGACCCCACTCCCTATCCTGCCCCCCCTGCTCTTTGTATCCTGACTGCTCTGACCCTTATCCCCCACACCCTGACAGGCTCCCCAGGACTCCCATGCCTATCCAACCCCCCGTGCTCCCTGTCTCCTGACCGCCCTCTGAGAACCTCTGCCCCATCCAACCACTCCCTGTCCCCTGACTGCCCCCCGGGACCTCCTGCTCTTTATCCCCCCCCCCACTCCCCATCCCCTTACCAGGCCGCTCAGAGCAGCAGGACTGGCTTATTGGAAAGCCTAGGAGGTGGGCGGGCACAAGCACCATCATCTCATCCACGCATTGAGACCCTGCAGTTCTCCCTGTCTAACTGGCCCTGCGCTTGGAACTGGAAGCATTTCAGAGAATGCTACCGTGGAGGTCCTGGAGTTCAGTCTCTTACCTAGCAGCCTAAATTTTACCTCCAGGACTTAGAAGATGCTAGAGCTAAAAGCTACAGAAATACTATAAAAGTGAACATAGAATTTACTTAAAACTAACAATTAAGAACTAACAATGATGAACTAACAATGCACAAGCTGCCCTTGTATTGTCCCCCCCTTAATCTACTCAACTTTCACCAGCATTATTTTCGCACATAATTTAGGTGAAACATTAGACTTTAACTCAGAGTAAAGTCTTTTTTCATTCTAAAATCTCAATTTGGGGGCAAGGGGTGTCACTTTTTATATAGGAGCCTTTCTGTACAGCTTCAGAGGACCTCCCGCAGGCAAGCCACGGAAGGCAGCCTGCCTGCCATGCTTGGGGCGGAAGAATTCCTAGAGCCACTCCTGAGCTGAGCACAGTAGGCAAGTCTGTAAAAATGCAGATACACTCTTTGAGCATGAAAATTGAGTAAAATGAGCTTGCAAATGGCTACTGGGGGCCTTCAGTTACTTCATGTTTTTAAGGAAAAAGGTGTGATAGGTATATCCATATTTTTGTGTGTACATCCTGTGTGCCCAGCTGTGAGAATGTGTCTATAAAGGCCAAATTCCACACTTGGCTGTGCAAGGTTGTCACCTATTCAAGGCCAATAGTAGCCATCAGAGGGGAGACTTTATCCCTAATTAATTTTCATTCATACTTCCCTCTACCTTGCTTTATAGTTTTAGGAATGATTGACAGTGTTTTGCTCTCTTTGATGGGCAAGACTTGTTCTTGTAATAAACCTTCTGTCCATTTCAGGGTCAAAGTTACTGATCCCATGGCAACTGATGTTTCTAATAGTCCAAGTCTGTGACTTTGCCCAGATGTCATTCAGTTCTGGCAACTGGAGTGAACTTAGGATGTCAGCCAAGACCTTTTGGGGGATTCTTGCCCTGCTCCGAATTTTCTGGTGTCTTCTTCCTCAGACAGGTTACCTTCATCCTGATGAATTCTTCCAATCACCTGAGGTCATGGCAGGTAAATTTTGCTGCATTTGCGCATGGTTATTTTTCGAAATCCAGGTTATATTAATTCTCTACATTCTAGGAGTTTAAGCAGGAAACGTTACATTATTTACATTAGCAGATGTAAAAAGGCAGCATTGTTGAGCAGTTGGCTGTCACACTGACAGGCAGTGTGACTCTGAGCAGGTAATTGAACCTCTCTGCTTCAGTTTTCCCACCTGTAACATTAGAATAATATAGTACTTGCTACCTCACCAGAACAATATACTCTGAGGCTAAAATCATTAATGTTTATAAAGTATGTAATTGTACAGCTGGATTCTGATTGGATTATTGTGCTATTCTGATTATGTGAGAATATACACAAACACAACAGTCCACAGATGGCCCTCTGTACTGGTCTTCAATCTATAAACAGCAAATCTGCCTATTGCTCCTAAGATCTCCAAAGTGGAGGACAGGATCTGGTCCAAGAGTTGAACTGCTTGATAATAGTGACCATAATGTAATTTAATTTAACATCCTTGTGGGGGGCAAAATGCCAAAGAAGCCCACCACTGTAGCATTTAACTTCAAAAATGGGAACTACATAAAGATGGGGAAGCTATTTAAACAGAAATCAAAAGGAATTGTCACAAGAATGAAATTCCAGGAAGCTGCATGAAAACTCTTTAAAAACACCATAAGAAGGGCTCAAATTAAATGTATACTCCAAATCTTAAAAAAAGGAGGACCAAAAGAAAATGCTTCCATGGCCAAACAACAGAATAAAAGAGGCAGTTAGAGGGAAAAGGGCATCGCTTAAAAATTGAAAGTCAGATCCTACTGAGGAAAATAGAAAGGACCACAAACTCTGGCAAGTCAAGTGTAAAAGTATAATTATGCAGGCCAAAAAAGAATCTGAAGAGCAATTAGCAAGACACACATAAACTAACAGACCAAAAAAAAATAAAAATTCAATACATCACAAGCAGGAAATCTGCCAAACAATCAGTGGGGCCACTAGACAATCATAACATAAGAACGGCCGTACAGGTTCAGACCAAAGATCCATCTAGCCCAGTATCCTGTCTACCGACAGTGACCAATGCCAGGTGGACCTAACAGGCAATGATCAAGTGATCTGTCTCCTGCCGTCCATCTCCATCCTCTGACAAACAGAGGCTAGGGACACCACTCCTTACCCATCCTGGCTAATAGCCATTAATGAATTTAACCACCATGAATTTATCCAGTTCTCTTTTAAACGCTGTTATAGTCCTAGCCTTCACAACCTCCTCAGGTAAGGAGTTCCACAAGTTGACTGTGTGTTGCATGAAGAAGAACACTCAAGGAAGATATAGCCATTGCAGAGAAGCTAAATGAATTATTTGCATCTGTCTCTCCACTGCAGAGGGTGTGGGAGAGATTCCCACAACTGAGCCATTCTTTTTAGGTGAAAGATATGAGGAACTGTCCCAGATTGAGGTGTTACAGGAGGTTTTGGAACAAATGGATAAATTAAACATTAATAAGTCACCAGGACCAAATAGTGTTCAATCTAAGAGTTCTAAATGAACTCACATATGTGACTGCAGAGCTACTAACTGTGGTATATAAACCAATTTCTTAAATCAGCTTCTGTACCAGATGATTGGAGGATAACCAATGTGATGCCAATTTTTAAAAAAGGCCCCAAAGGCTATCCTGACTATTACAGACTGGTTAACCTAACTTCAGTATCAGGCAAATTGATTGAAACTATAATGAAGAACAGAATTATCAGATGCATAGATGAACACGGTTTGTTGGGAAAGAGTCAGTATGGGTTATGTAAGGGAAATTGTGCCTCACTAATCTATTAGAATTCTTTGAGGGGTTCAACAAACACATGGAAAGGGGTGATGCAGTAGTGTAGTAGGGTGGCTGCCCCGCTCCTGGGTAAAAGGGATTAAAAGCAGTGAGAGCAGCTGAGTGAGTAGCTGATCACAGATGTGGCCAGCTCAGTCAGGGCCCAGCTGGCCCTGATAAGAGGGCTGTGGGCCAGGAGCTGTAGGAGTCTCACTCTAACCCTGGAGTGGGAAGGGCTAGCTGCCTGGGAGCAAGGTACTTGAAGCAGGGCAAGGGCATTTGTTGAAGGCCTATGAAGGTACTGGGGCTACAGAGGTGCAGCCTGGGAATAGGCAGAGGCAGCAGGTCCTAACCCCTTGCCAATGAGGTGTGGCCATTACAGACTGCAGTCTGCCCCAGTGAACGGGGGCTAGATGATGACTGTCAGTAGCCTCTGAGGCAAGGTGAGTTTAGAGGGTTGGAGGTTCCCGTGGGAGGGGAGACCCAGAGTGTGGGGGTACTGCAGTGGGCAGAACCCTGAGGAAAAGGGCACTGGGATCCAGGAGGGATGTGGGGGCCAGTGGCAGGTGAGACACCAGTCAGTAGGAGGTGCTCTGTATGCTGGAGAGCTAATTCACAGATGACCAGCAGGAGGTGCCATGCCAGTGAGTCTTCACTTTGCTACAAGTAGATATAGTGTACTTGGACATTCAGAAAGCCTTTTACAAGATCCTTCACCAGACGCTATTAAGCAAAGTAAGCAGTCATGGGAAAAGAAGGAAAGTCATCTCATGGATTAGTAACTGGTTAAAAGACAGGAAACAAAGCATAGGAATAAATGGTCAGTTTTTAGAATGGAGAGTGGTGAATAGCAGTGTCCTCCAGTGATCTGTACTGTTCAACATATTTATAAATGATCTGGATAAAGGAGTAAATAGTGAGGTGGCAAAGATTGCAGACGATACAGTATAGTTAAGTCTAAAGCAGACTGCAAAGAGTAACAATGGTGATCTCACAAAACTGGGTGTATGGGTAACAAAATGGCAAATGAAATTCAAAGTTGATAAATGGAAAGTAATGCACACTGGAAAATACAATCCCAACTCTAAATACAAAATTATGTGATCTAAATTAGCAGTTACCATTTAAGAAAGAGATCTTGAAGTCATTGTGGATAGTTCTCTGAAAACATCTGCTTAATGTGCAGCGAAAGTCTAAAAAGCTAACAATGTGAGGAACCATTAGGAAAGGGATGGATAATAAGATAGAAAAGATCACAGTGCCACCATATAAATCCATTTTATGTCTACACCTTTAATACAGTGTGCTGTTCTGGTTCCCCCTCCCCCTGCCCCCTATATCAACAAAGATATATTGGAAATGGATAAGGTGAAGAGAAGGGCAACAAAAATGATTAGGTGTATGGAACAGTTTGCCAGAGAGATTAAAAAGACTGAATATTCAGCTGGGAAATAAGAAGACTAAGGGTGGGGAAGGGGTGTGGTAGAAGTCCATAGAATTGTGAATGGTCTAGAGCAGGGGTAGGCAATTTATGGCACGCATGCCGAAGGCAGCACATGAGCTGATTTTCAGTGGTGCTCACGCTGCCCAGGTCCTGGCCACTGGTCCGGGGAGCTCTGCATTTTAGTCTAATTTTAAATGAAGATTCTTAAACATTTTAAAAACCTTATTTACTTTACATACAACAATAATTTAGTTATATATTATAGACCTATAGAAAGAGACCTTCTAAAAACATTAATATATTCCTGGCATGCGAAACCTTAAATTACAGTGAATAAATGAAGACTTGGCATGCCACTTCTGAAAGGTTACCAACCCCTGGTCTAGAGAAAGTGAATAAGAAAGTGTTATTTACCCCTTCACATGACACAAGAACTTAATAAAATTAATAGGCAGGACACATAAAACAAACAAAAGGAAGTAATTCTTCACACAATGCACAGCTGTCGGGCTTGATGCAGCAAATATTGAGTGAAATTCTATATACTTAGTTAAGAAAGTAGTCAGATTAGGTGATCACAGTGGTCCCTTCTGGCCTTAAAAATCTCTGAATTCTTCAGGTTGTCTGTATGCAGAACACCTATTGAAGCTAATGGATATTCTGCATGTTGCGTGACTGTAGCATTGGAACCTAATTCTATTATCTAGGAATTGTAATTGATTAATAACAAAGCTATGTCTAGTATATTTATATAAAATGGGCAGGTTGTTTGAAAATATTTTGAGAACTGAACTTTCCATTTGAACATTTTAAAATTAATAATACTTAGCCTTCATATCATATTTTTCATCTACAAAAAGCACTATACAAGTACCAACAAATCCTCACAACCCCCATGTAAGGTGGGTTCTGTATGTATTATAATTAAGGATATGATTTTTTTTATGGAGGTCATGGATTCTGTGACTTTAACAGACCTCTTGAGTTCTTCAGCTTCTGCTCTGGCTGCAGGAGCAGCCCTCACTGCAGGAACAGCAGCTGGGGCTGGAACAGTGGCAGCCCTTAAGGCTGGAGCAGCGGCAGAGAGCTGGAGAGCCCCCAGGGCCAGAGCAGTAGCCAGGACTGGAGCAGCCCGAGCAGTCATGGCTGAGTCAGTCCCCAGGGCTGGAGCAGCGTCTGGAGCTAGAGCAGCCCCCATGGCCGGAGCAGGCCTTAAGGCTGAAGCGGCCCCCACGACCGGAGCAGCTGCCAGGGGTAGAGCAGCTCAGATGGTAGAAGTTTTTATTTTGGGCACAGGAAGATCTGATTTCTCTTTCTGTTCTCACCATGAAGTTCTAAATAGCCATGGTGGACAACATAATAACTACTCTGAAGTCCTAGATGGTTATAGTTTTGTTACAGTATTATTGTCCACTTAACTATGCTGCTTCTCACAGCAAACTGTATTTTTAATGCATGTATATTGGTCAATTTACCAAAATGTGTAATCTGCTTTTCTTCTCCCCCCGCAGGAGATATTTTAGACCTACAAGTCTATTATCCCTGGGAATTCCTTTCCAATTCTCCTTGTAGAACAGTTGTGTTCCCATTAATTACATCTGGCATTACCTACTGGATGATCAAGTCTTTGCAACAGCTGGGCATGTGGTCAAATGGCATCAACAGCTACACCCTTCTTGTGTCACCTCGCCTTCTCCTCACCACCTTTTCTTTCATACTTGACTATAGCGTGTATTGGCTAGCTCCTTTCTGGGGTGCAGATCGGTGGAACGCCCTGGTTCTGCTTGCTGGGTCCTATGTCACACTAGTATTTTACACAAGAACATTTACTAACACACTTGAAGGACTTCTGTTTGCCCTGCTGATGGTACTAGTATCTCCAAAAGCAGTTGGTTATGGAACAGACATCAGCCAAGCGAAACCTACCCGTAGCAGTCTCATAGGGATTATAACAGTTGCTGGGTTTTTCAACAGGCCAACTTTTCTGGCATTTGCTTTAATGCCACTGCTTTACTGGGCAGTTTTAAATGCCACTACTCAGCACAGCATTAAAACTATTGCAAACCACCTCTTGAAGCTTGTTTCAAGCACAGCTTTCACTGCCATCATCTTCACAGCAGCTGACACGTTATATTTTACCTCCATTGGATCAGAGATTAGCCTATACAGCATTAAAAGGAATGGCCTGTTAAGCACCATAGCTCAAATAAATCAGAATATAATAGTGACCCCTTTTAATTTTCTCTGCTATAATCTTAATCCCTATAATCTTGCACAGCATGGGATTCACCCAAGATTTACTCATTTTGCAGTCAATGGGATAATGCTCTTTGGGATCCTGCACATTCTGGCCATCAGCATTGGTTTAAAAATGCTGAAAGTAAACATCCATCTATCATGGATCAGACTACATAATCATAGGCCACCTACAATGTTAGTGCTTGCCAAGGGCAATCCAACATTATTATTATTATTCTATTTTGTTCCTTTGGCATTCCTTTCCCTATTCAACCACCAAGAACCTCGATTCCTCATTCCTCTTATTTTACCACTAGTCCTATTGATCACACCACAGAATAGAACCCTGAAGTGGAAACCTATCATTATTATTTTCAATGTTCTTGGTGCCCTTTTGTTTGGGTGCTTACACCAAGGAGGGCTGATCCCATGCCTGTCTCATTTAGAACAGCTCATACATTCTACAGAGTCCCTGAACCATCCAGCACACTATATTCTACTCTTTGCTCACACTTATATGCCTCCCAGGTTTCTGCTCAGTATCAATAAGAGAGACCCATTAGTAGAAATAATTGATATGGCTGGAACTGAAGGTAACACCCTCTGCCAAACACTGGGACAATTAGCAAACAACATTGCCTGTGGGACTAGAGAGACTGATAAAGAAAGAACTTGTCATTTTTTTGTTATAATCCCTGGTACAGTCAGAACAACAATACAAAAATGTGGGGTTTTGTTCAAGAATGAGACGTTAATATTTCCACACTTGACAATGGAAGATCCACCACAAATATCCTTTCTATTCAGTGAAAAATGGAAAAGTCAGTTAGGACTATACATCCTTCAGATAGACAGAAATGAACAGAGCATTTAGTTATTAGAGGATTTATGTTTCACTTTTTAATTGTATTTAGTTCTGGTGAAAGTTGCTGGATCAACAGTCCTGGAGATGGATGTTCTCTCCCTTTATTCACAGACATGAATACAGCACAAGCAGTGGGAGTGCAAACTTCCCCATATTGTCCCCCCCGCCACTATTACCCTCACCAGTGTTCCTTAGCCTTGTTCTGGATGGATGCTATCTAAGTGTGAGGTCGTTCAATCTCCAGCATTGTTTTTACGCCAGGATAATTTTCCTGCTGGGAGAGGACTAAATCAGAGAAAAAAGGCTGAAGTTCTCTGCACAAAACTTTCCAGATGGTTTTGGGTCAGTTCTTCTCGTGTCAGGTATAATGTTTTGTTTTTTGATTTCTTTTATTATATCTCTTTGGATTATACTTTTTATTTATATGCATTAATGCTACAGCTAAGCATTCAGGGCCTCCTCCCAGTAGTTACAGAAGGCTCCAGTCATGATATAGAATTCATCTTTATGAGCACCTCAGTTACAGGATTGTGCATGATCAGATATATCCTCTCAAGGGATTGTATCATGTCCTTGAAAAAGGAGTGGGATTAGTTTCATTGTCTAGTAATGTCTAATGTTTTATCACTAGCAGGTCAGATCCTAGGATTGGAAACCCCAGGTTCAATTCCCAAACCAGCCACTGCTTAGTCTTACTGTTCATTTAGCTTTTCCTGCTACAGGGCCATTTATCTGTGGAAACAATATTTTAAATTGCCTTTCTATTAGGAGTGGATCTGAACTTGAACCCTGGATCCACAGATCCCTGAACTACAGTGAGGGGAATTGCAGAAGTTGAACCAAGATCTGGATAGAAATTTCACAGGTGACCCCATTTGGGTACAGGAGTTTGGTTCTGGGCATTATGGACAAACACTTCCAGACTTCAGGGAAATATTAATCCTGATCCAAATCTTGTATGTCAAGCCTGTCTCTTTCAGATGAACCTGCCAGTGATAAATGGGACTTGTTCAAATGCCAGTCATACTGCACGAAGGGCATGGTACATACAGTTTCAGATCTTAAATGCCAATTTTACAAGGAGACCAAATAATGGACTATGAAGATAGTTTATGAGGCCAAGTCCCACTATCAAGAATTTATCATTGTTTGCCAGATTTCACAGAAGACGATGTCCGTGCTTGGCATTCTGATCAATGTAAATAGTTTTTGGTCTCTGCAAAGCACTTTATACTAAGGGGGAAAGCTGTTTTTCCTAATTGTGGAAATGCATGTATGTTATGTGTGTTTGTTTGCTTTGCTGTTTTATGTAACATTAGAAGAAGTCATGAAAACACCTTGATACTGTACTGTATTTTTCAGGTTAATTCTATTGTTGTTTTTAATGCTGCTACACGTTTCTGGAAAGCATCTTATAAACTCAGACTCATAGACTTAAAGGTCAGAAGGGACCAATATGATCATCTAGTCTGACCTCCTGCACAAAGCAGGCCACAGAATCTTACCCATCCACTTCTATAACAAACTCCTAACCTACGTCTGAGTTATTGAAGTCTTCAAATTGTGGTTTGAAGACCTCAAGCTGCAGAGAATCCACCAGCAAGTGACCCATGCCCCACGCTGCAGAGGAAGGCGAAAAACCTCCAGGGCCTCTGCCAATCTGCCCGGAGGAAAATTCCTTCCTGACCCCAAATATGGTGATCAGCTAAACCCTGAGCATGTGGGAAAGACTCACCAGCCAGCACTCAGGAAAGAATTCTCTGCAGTAACTCAGATCTCATCCCATCACAGACCACTGGGCATACTTACCTGCTGATAATCAAAGATCAATTGCCAAAATTAAGCTATCCCATCATACCATCCCTTCCATAAACTTATCAAGCTTAGTCTTTAACGCCAGACATGTCTTTTGCCCCCACTACTCCCCTTGGAAGGCTGTTCCAGAACTTCACTCCTCTAATGGTTAGAAACCTTCATCTAATTTCAAGTCTAAACTTCCGAGTGTCCAGTTTATGTTTTGTGTTATAGTTGGGAGGGGGAGTGTTGTACTAACTTTTCAGAACCATGTTTAATATTTCAGAACTTCCTTGGTGTTCATAGCAGAATTAAGTGAAGGCTCTTAGTAAAGAACTGTACTACTTTTCTATATCTTGGAATGTATATAACCTCCATCACCATAGTATCTGAAAGTCTTATAGCTCTCATTTGATGTAGTGAACTATTATTCTCCATGGTACACTGAAATCATGTGGCTTTTCTATGGTCACAGAGGCAGCCTGTGGCAGATCCAAGAACAGAACGCGGCTCTCCTTAGTGCCAATCTATCTCCTTAATCTCAAACCCATCTTTCCTTTCTTACCAGGTAGATCTTTGCTGTTTAGATGTGGGCCCGTATACCTTGCATATGTAAAATGCCTACTGACATCAAGTGGAGTTTTTAGGTGTGCAAAGAATGCAGGACATGCCTGTACGTGTGTCAGATTTAATCTTATTTCAATAGCACTCTTCATCTTGAAGCATACAAAATGTTATACAAATTAAGTATACACAGGAAATTCAGCTACTACTATAATGGACCATGATTACTCTTCAGCACACAGCAACATTACACAAATTAAAAACAGGTAGTGAGAAATAACATCTCCAACTGAAACTGTATGGGGAGAAAAGAGGTTAATAGATCTTTGTATTATGATGTATTGTCCATTAAGATAGCAACATACTGTTTTCTATAAGTCTTTCAAATAACACATTCTGAGGGCTATTTTAATACTGACATTTCTTTCTGCCCCCACCACAGTCAGGGCCTTGCTCTGGGCAAGTTATTTAATCTTTCTGTGACTCATTTTACCTATCTGTAAAGTGGGGTTAATACTTACCACATCCAACATTGTAAAGTTCTTTGAGATCTTCAGATGAAAGGGGCACTATAAATGCAAAGTATTACTATTGTATGTAAGATACCTGCTGTGACAGATATGGCAATTTACTGCAATATCTTTGGGAGATCTTACTCTATTAAGTATATGTAACATTGTGGGCCAGACACGTAAGTAATTCCATGGGGGTGGGTGAACATAGCTTCTCCAGGAACTAAGAACAGAGGGGGTGATTTGGAAAATTTACTCAGGTTGTAACCAGTGATGAGCTCCCAAAATCCTAAGGACTGGTTCCCTACCGGGTCGTCAGTGGCACTTAGGCGGCGGGGGAAGGTGTAGGGGGGTATCTTCACTCGCTCTGCGTTTTCAGCAGCATTTCAGTGACAGGTCCTTTACCCGGAGTGAGTGAAGACACCCCCCAGCCGCCGAAGTGCCGCCAAAGACCCAGTAGCGAACCACACTGTGAGTACAGTACAAGCCCCACGTGCCTGTCTCCCTCTCCACCCATCCGACCCCAACTCACATCCTGCCCCGGACTGCCCGCCTCAGAACCCGCAAGTTTCTCCTCTCCCCCCACCCCTCTGGGGGTAGCAGCAGCAGCCCGGGGCTCCAGGGGCTATTTAAAGGGCTGGGGCTCCCAAGCTTCTACTGCCCCGGCCCTTTAAATAGCTGCCAGAGCCCTGGAGAAGTGACAGATCTCCTGTGGCTATTTAAAGGACCGAGCAGCAGAGGCAGCTGGAACCCCAGCCCTTTAAATAGCCTCCAGAGCCCCCCACTACCTCTGGGCTTTGGGGCTATTTAAAGGGCCCGTGGCTCCCCTGCTTCTACTGACCCGGTCCTTTAAATAGCTGCTGGAGCCCTGGAGTAGTAGCGGGGCTCCGGTGGCTATTTAAAGGGCTGGGGCTGTAGAAGCAGTGGGAGCCCCGGACTTTTTAAATAGCCCCCAGAGCCCTGCAGCCCCGCCCCCAGAGCCCTGCAGCCCCACCCCCAGGGCTCCAGCAGTGGGGCTCTAGTGGCAATTTAAAGGGCCTGAGGCTCCAGCCCCTGCTGGGAGCCTCAGGCCCTTTAAACTGCCCCCTGGGGAAGCCGGGCCGCCCCTTTAGCAACTGGTTCTACACTGGCTTCTAAATTTAACAACCGGCTCTTGTGAACTGGCTCCAGCTCACCACTGGTTGTAACATCTCCAGAGTTACCACCACTAGGAGAGGCTCACATATATTGGTTCAAACTGGATTCTCTAGAGACCAGCAGACAAAGAGTAGAATTTTAGAGAAACAGCCTGAATTTAAACTGACTCGTGGCCTGCTTTCTGATCCAGCAAACTGATTATGGGGAAAGAACAATTTCATTCTGCCAATAAATTGCATATCTTATTTTACGCTTTCATGCCTATTGTGGCGATAATTATGACAATAAAAGAATTAAAGTTAGCTTAAGTCTGGTTAGGAAAATAATATACACCTCTACCCCGATATAACGTGACCCCATATAACATGAATTTAGATATAATGCAGTAAAGCAGTGCTCCAGGGGGACGGGGCTGCGTGCTCCGGTGGGTCAAAGCAAGTTCGATATAATGCGGTTTCACCTATAACGCGGTAAGGTTTTTTGGCTCCTGAGGACAGTGTTCTATCAGGGTAGAGGCCATGAGAATAAGTAGTATTACTTATTGCTTGTAGTGTGGGAAGGATGTTTGGTTCAAAAGGTAACCAATAAAATAAAGAGCTGCAGTAACAAACAAAAACTGTCTTAAACAAGCATAAACCTTCCTACTGTTCTGCTGATAAGCAAGGAGTGAGGAGGAGATAAGAAGGGAAGGTCTTGGAAGAAGGAAAATAGCAAGGATAAACTGCTTCAAATGGGATTTTTGCTCAAAATAGCAAATTAGCTGAAGGATATAAAGCGAGCCATGAACCTTGTGAGACCCTGCCTGATCATGCTGGAGTGCACTAGGATTAGATGATTTTTACTAAGGTCTGGTGTGTCTTTAAACTGATCAGATGCTTACAACTACTTTGTTACTGTACTGGATATAGTGACTGCTTATTTTTAGGTTGTTAGGCATGTTCAGAGCAATTGTATAAAATACCATATGGCCTTTGGACTTAATAAAGGAATTATAGTTAAATTACTGTCTGGTGGTTTCCCATATTATTGATTTCAAATATTATTGATAATTCTAACACATATTCTGGAAGATTGTGCAATGGGCACATTTTACAACTTTCAAAATACACTGTTACTGTCTTTTACTAGATGTCTATCTAGACTCTAGCACAATGTTACCCCAACCATGTTTTGCATATTTGAGAGGGAGGAAAAAAGGTATTGTGACGGGTTCGGTCAGAGATCCCCTTGGGACCATCACCTGATTTACTGAAACTACTTCTTAGCCTCCCTACTAGCTTGGGACTCCAAAACCCTGCCTTGTTGAGCCAGATATGCTAGCCAGCTTCAACACAGACCCAGGTGTATAAAAAGTAGGATTTAAGTGGTTTCAAGTAATCACAGAGCAAACTAAGTTACCAAGCAAAATAAAACAATAAAACACGCAAGTCCAAGCCTAATATATTAAGAAACTGAATACATGTAATTATCACCTTCAGAGATGTTCCAATAAGCTTCTTTAACAGACTAGACTCCCTCCTAGTCTGGGCCCAATCCTTTCCCTGGTACAGTCCTTGTTCCAGCTCAGGTGGTAGCTAGGGGATTTCTCATGACTGGACGCCTTTGTTCTGTTCCACCCCCTTTTATATCTTTGGCATAAGGTGGAAATCTTTTGTCTCTCGGGGTCCCCACCCCTCCTAAATGGAAAAGCACTAGGTTAAGATGGATTCCAATACCAGGTGACATGATGGCATGTCATTGTAAGGGCTCATTATTCATTACCCACAGGCTGATACCTTACAAGAGACCTTTTGCATACATCATATTCCAGTTACATTATATTTACACTCATATTTCCATAAACATATGGAGTGCAACATCACAGGTATATTCACCAATAAGCTTTTTCACTTGTATTTCGCTATGTTACTAAAAACCCATTCACATCTAAGAATGTGTGAAAACTAATCTGTTTGTCTAAGGAACAAATTCTGACATAGCTACTCAGAACTCAACAGGACTGAACTGGAAGCTTGGACTTGGTTAAGCCTGCAGAATTTGGTGTTATATGGATATTAGTATGAAATATGTAATTATGCTGCTACTAATATTAAACTGGACTTGAATAGCAGCCCAAGGTGCTCCGAGACTATGGTGGTGAGGGTAGTTGGAAAACTAGAAAAAAATAGAATGCATCTTCTTGAGATGGAAGCTTAAAAGATCTCTTAAAAGACAAGAAATGTGCAGTGAGTGAAAATAATAACCAAATTATATAAAAGGACACAATTCAAAGAGGAAACTAATGCCTACAATTCACTGTGTTTTAAAGCTTGGGGCTGACACAGGCCCTTCCCAGACTACGAAGAACACTGTGAAAGCTATTACTGTGTTTAAACACATTTATTACTAGCAGATTTCTAGTGCAGTTTTCCTTGTGATCAGTTTTTTTATTTTAATGTTTCCAGGGAATCACTTTATAAAGCAGTCCTCTAACACTCTACCGGAGTGTCAATAAGCAATGTGACCAGGATGCATTAAACCATAGATGTGTCACAATTTTTCCAGCACAAGGCAGGTGACATATCAAGTGACTGTAGTTAATCTGAAGTCTAGCTGAAAGGTGTGACTTTTCTGCTTCAATAAAAATGAATGTTATAGTGATTTCTGTATGCATATTAAGATCTTTGCGTTATTGTTATTCGTATTACCATAATGCCTTAGAACACCAAAGAGGAATCAGGTCTCCATTCTGTTAGATAGCATGTAGAAAGATAACAAACAATATAGGTCCTACCCTAGAAAGCTTGTAGTTTAGGTGTCAAATGGAATGTGACATATGGACAAACAGGGTGCGGGTAGTTGGAAAGATGTCATTCACCTAACCAATACTAGATGGGAATGATTTGTAAGCAAAGTTATGTTTTAAGGAGGGATTTAAAGGATAAAGATAAGGTGACAGCTTTGTCAAGTTTGACAGATTTTTTTTCCCCATGCATTGATGGTGGTGTAATAATTGGGTCTGAGCCCTAGCAGGCCCTTCTTTAATTGTTAGCCTAGCCTGGCAAGGTGAGACAGGCTATTCAGCTGTGCTCAGCCTGAGAAGGACCAGTGAAGAAGAAGGACCTGACCAGACCAACCAGATGTCGTCTCTGGAGAGGCGAGTTGAGATCCAAATCAACAGATGTTGTGGCCAACCTGTCAGCCCAAAGCAGGATAGGTCCATCAATGGCTATTAGCCAGGATGGCCAGAGATGGTGTCCCTAGCCTCTGTTTGCCAGAAGCTGGGAATGGGCAATAGGGGATGGATCACTTGATTACCCGTTCTGTTAATTCCCTCTGGGGCACTTGGCATTAGCCACCTGTAGGTTTCTTGCAATACAGCTGAATATAATCAAAGCAGCTAAATATACTGAAGATAAACCAGTGAATGCCCTATGGGCTACAAAACGCAGGAGGGACCAGACTTCCTGATCATGAAAGGAGTCCCAAAATGACTTATCTGAGATGATGAGCTCCCAAGCAGGTAGGAAGTGGAACAGGTGGTGTCCAAAAGGTGTGTGTGGGGGGAGAAGAGATAAAAGAATGGTCCAGCAGAGGAGCTGGAGGGAGAGGTTGTTTGATGCCCTCAACCAGATTGTCAAAATGATGGTCTTAGAGGATGATGATCCCCTTTTCTTGGCTTGGATCTTCTTCAAGGGTGCTCTGCAGATTTGGTGTGCATCTGTTGCAGGTGATACTGGAATGGTCAGGAGAACCATGTTGTTTGAAACTTGCTGAAATGTCTCTTTGTTGCAGGTACGTATATCCCCAGCGACTGCAATATTGCCCTCAAATCTTTAAGGGAGTGGAGCGGGGAGTCTGTATCACTGCTAAAGAGCCTTGGCCCTTCAAGGGGGAAGTCTTCCTCACTATTTTGCACGTCCCTCAGAAGGCCAGAATATTAGAATCAAGATGCTCGCCGCATAACTACTGCAGGGGGTAAGGATTATGAAACCTAGTCAGCGGCATTGAGTGGCTTGCAGAGAGGCAATAGACCCTTCAAAATGAGGACTTGAAATTGTTCCCTTTGCTCTTGCACCAGTTGTTCAATAAAATGAGTAAGCTGTTAAAATAATATTTTGCCATCAAGAACTGGTAGTTCTCAACCTGATATTGTAGAGCTGCTGACAAATACCATTTCCTATCCAGGAGATCTAGGTCGTGAGAGGAAGGGGATGTTCTTGGAAGGAGAGGCTCTGGAGAGTGCTTGATGATTTCTTTTGTTGAACACATCTATCTCCAGGGAATTGGGGGTGGATTGGTAGTAGTAGTATTCTATTCCCTTGGCTGGAATGTAATAGTTTTCATCTGACCATTTCCAAGTGGGTGGAATAGTGGCAGGTGTTTGCTAGTATGTGCAACAGTCTCTCATTGATGGGTATGGGGATCTTATCCTGGTGAGTAATATGTAAAATGTCCATCAAGAAATGTTAAGACTGCTGGACCTCCTCTGAAGGAATCTGGAGGGATTCTGCCCAATATTTCATTAAGTCCTGGAAGGCCCTAAATGCATCTGCATAGGAGGGCAATGATATCATTATTGCCTCATCTGTGGAGGATTTAGCCAAAGGGAGCAAACCTTCATTTGGTGAGTCTCAAGCCTCGTGGGTTGCCTGAGGTACTGAGGGAACACATGGTACTGGCAGGCAATCTTGTGATGCCTGTGACTATTGTGGTATCAGCAGGTGTACTTGTTGGTGTTTCTTCTGAGATACTATCCTCTAAAATTGTTTGCCATAATGTTCCCAGGGGATCCAGTAAGCCCACTGTGGAGGTGGATAGAAGGATCCCCAACAGTATTCGTGCCCGAGAGACCTAGGACATCTTCTGAGCTCTGGAAAGTCCTCCCCAAGGCACATTCCAAGAGAAATGTGGTGGAATGGTGTCAGCGGTCAGGGCAGCTAGGACCGACTGCACTGCCCTGGAACTTCCTGATTAATCACAGTGCCTGAGTGGCTGCAGCCTATTTTATAAAACCGGCAACAACGTGCTCCATACCTCCAGCTGCGGTTGGTCATCTCCCTGCCTCTATCCCTGTCCAAGTTCTATCCTGGCTTCAGATGCCCAGCTCCAACTCTTCGCTACACCTCCTGATTGTGACTCCGGCTTATCTTTTGGCTTATGCTTTGGCTTCGGACTCCCAGCTCCAACTCTTCTACACTTTCTGACTTGAATACTCCAGTTTACCCTTCAGCTTAGTCTTTGGCTTTTGTAAGAAATGAAGTGGGGGGAGGGGCTCCCTTTTATGGATACGCAGCCAGCTAGTAGCTATAAAATCCCTCTTACAAGCTGTTCTCTAATTGCCTACCTGTAAAGGGTTAAAAAGTCTCACTGCTATGCATAGGTAAAAGGAAGCGAGTAAACACCTGGCCGAAGGAGCCAATGGGAAGGCTAAAATGTTTTAAAATTGAAAAACGTCTCCCCTTTTGTCTGTCTGTGGTTGTTCTTCAGGGAGAGGCAGACAAGGCTGCAGTTATGCTGTAAGAAGCTTAAGGCCAGGTGTGAAAAATCCTCAGTATCATACGAATCCCACGTATGTAAGTAGATCAGGAAATGTCTAGGAAGATGCAATTAAGGTTCTCTCTTTTTATTTCTTTATGGCTTATGGAATTCTCTGTGCTAACCCTCAAGTGCTTTTGTTTTGCTTGTAACCTTTAAGCTGGACCTCAAGAAAGCTATTCTTGATGCTTAATCCTTGTAGTTGGTTTTTTTTTAAAATCTAGCAAAAGCCTAAGTTCCCAGATGTATTTTCTTTCTTTTTTTAAATTAATGGCATTTACCTTTTTTAAGAACAGAATTGGATGTTTGTGTCTTAAGAGATTTGTGCACATGTTGTTTAATTAGCTTGTGGCAACAGCTGATTTCTTTTTCTCTTTTTCCCTCTTTCTCAGCTCTTCCCCGGAGGGGGTGTGTGTGAAAGGGCTTGAGGGTACCCCACAGGAAGGAAGTCTCAAGTGCGCCTTCCTGGGTTTTCAAAGGAGGTTCTGCACTTGGGTGGTGGCAGCATCTATCAATCCAAAGTCAGAGAAAAGCTGTAACCTTGGAAGTTTAATGGAAGCCTGGAGTGGCAAGTTTTAGAGTCCTTGCTGGCCAGAGTGGGGAATCAGCCTTGACAACTTCTGACTCTTGCCTCTGACCCTTGGCTCCACTTCAGAACTCATTTCTGCTGAGTTCAGCACTAATTAGTAGGCCATACTCTTGCTCCAACCATTATGAGGAACTGCCCATGACTGGTAATTGACAAACAGTCCCAAAACAGAGCCCTCTACAGAGACCTCAGAGTCTGAGGATGTGCCATTCTCCCAAGCTGAAAGGAGGATTTGAGTACCAGTGCCAGTCCAGGTACTGGAGGCAGTGGATCAGATCCTGCTCTGATAAGAAAGAGTTCTCTCACCAACTTTCAAAGCAGTACTGGGGAAGCGGCTCTCACTGATTCCGGTTCCTCTAAGATGCGATCCTCAGAAGAAAAGGATCTGGAGAATTACGGTAACACATGGTAGGAGCCTGGTTACAGGGCTGTGGATGCTGCATTAGGTACCAGAGAGTCTTATGAGACTATGTGGGTGCTCACAGTGCTGATCTTCCAAAGAGGACAGTACTGGGGAGGGAGCCAGGTACTGGTCGGGGTGGTCTCTCTAACCCTTGAGATAGTCTTAGAGGCCCTGATTTTGATGTATCCTGGTGCCTGGAAGTGTCAGATGGTTCTAAAGTAGGGCTTCTGGGTGTTGTTTGGCTGAAGGCTCTCCATTTGGGGCTTCTCAGGCAGTACCGGGGCTTCAGTACTGGCATCAGCTGGAGCCACTATACCCACTGTGGGATGCAAGATCTCCTGAGAGTCAGCTCTGATGTAACATTCCTCTTTCTAGAATCTTAAGTAGGAGCAAGGTGCTTTCTTATTTTTGAGGGCTTCATCTCTGGAACTGCCCTTGGAGCTCCAGAAGTCGCTGTAGCATTCTAAGAGGTTAACAAGATGTATGGGGTACGGGTTGGGGAAATGGACTCCATTGGAGTTTGGACACACTCCATTAGGAGGAGCTTCAGCCTATCCTGTCTATCTTTGTGGGCCCTATCTTTGAATCCTGTGCAAACTTTACACTTCAATGGTACGTGAGTTTCTCCAAGACACTGGAGACAACTAGAGTGCCCATCACTAGGGGGAAAAGACCTGTGACAGAGCTGGCAAGGCTTGAACCCCAGGGACTTAGGTGTAACACAGGGAAGTGCCAGAGAACAAAAGGGACAAGAAACTGGGGGAGGGGGGGAACCTCTCCAAGCACTAATTGTACTACAACTAAGAAAAATTTTTACTAGGAAATAAAGAAAGCGGTGGACACCACAGCTGCTCCTGCTTGAGCTGCAGACAGTTGAGAAGGTAATGGAGTGGCAGCAGGTGGTGTCTTCTTATATGCCCTTGCATGGGAGCAGAAGGCACTGCTCTGTGCATAGGCAGACCCCCAGATACAGCTATTTAAAATCTCTGGTCAAGAATGCACAGGCATGCATGTGTCCTATGTGGCACACCCATAGGGACAGATATTCGAAGAACTAATCCTTTGTTCCCCATTAGGGACTGTTTGACTGAAACGTTAACCAATATTCACTGTCTCCAAAAAAGGGCCTTTGATTAATTATGCAAAACAAACAGTCAAACCCTATCAATTTCAGTTTCAATGCTCTTCACCTCATTTTGATTCTTTCCTGTTTGTATGGTTCAATCAATAAATTCACAGTCTTTGGCATGAATTTCCTAATGTGTCTGCCATAGTACCGGAAGGCTGAGGTCGCTGTATACCAAATCCTGTATACCAATGTTGTTTAACAAGTGACTAGATCGTTAATGCCTTACTTTGAGCCCATATATTCTACCTAAATTAATACAACAGGAGTCAGTGTGGGACAAAGCATAGGGCCACTTGTAGAAGTAGACAAGTAATCAATCAAAGCTGCACTCACTGGTAGAGCGAAGACTGGGGTCAACAGGTCAAAGTAGAAGACGTAAAGGACATAGTGGGATTAACTGGTGATGGGCTTTGGAGATATGGAGGAGTCTCAGAGAGAGGCCTTAGTCCAGCATGACCTTGACACTTCCTTCACTAGAATGTAGGATCTTGTTGGGATCCAACAGGGCAGTCCCTGAACTATAGTAAAATACGATGATGCTATTATGTTTGTAATCTACCAGTTTAACATATGACATTGCTCTCAGAAGACTGTGTGGCAATATTAAGGTCAAACAGCAATCTCATTACAAATACAAAGAGAAGTATAAGGGTCCCATGTTTTCCACCTACCAAGTTAAAAATATGACATTAACCCCATAGGACCATTTCTCAACACAATGCAGTAAGTACTCTTCTGGACCTTAGTATCCTAATGTATTTTAATTAGGGCCCTGTAATCTTTAATTTGGTCAGTGAAAAATATAATAGGATCCTTAGTCTCTCCCACACTCTAGAAAAGTGGTTCTCAACCTGTGGCCTGCTTGCAGCCCAATCAGCACACAATTAGGACCAATGTGACATCCTCAGGGCTGTAACTAGGGTGGGGCAGGAGAGGCACCTGCACCACGCACAGAGTTGGCAGGGGTGTGTGTGCAAAAATGAGACTGCAGGATCAGGCCCAGCATCAACCCCCCACAGGACTGGGCCCAGCAGCATCAGTCCCCTCCTTCCCCTGGCAGGCTGGGGCCCAGCAGCATCTGCAGGTCAGGGTTCTCAGCATCCCTGCACCCTGCAGGCTTGCAGGTCGTGACCCCAATTGGAGCAGGCTCCCAGACACTAGGACTGCAGCAGCAGGCCAGCAGAATGGCTGAGCTACTTGCAGCTGAGGTAAGAGACCAGTAAGAAGGGGGGTGCAGGGGACTAGAGCCACAGGGAGGGGATGCTGGGGGCTAGGGCTGCGGGGAGGGGAGTGCAGTTGGTGAATGGGAGACAGATTCTAGATGGGGGAACTGGTGGCTGGGATGAGTCCCTGGATTGGTGGGGGGTTAGATACTGGGACAGTTCCTGAATGGGGGCAGGTGAGTGCTTGGAGGCACACTGGAGGGGAGGGGGGGTTGTCTGGATGCAGTTGCTGAGGGCAGTCCCTAGGTGGGGGACTGGATGTTGGAGGTGGCAGTCCCCCGGGGGAGGGAGGGAGTGCATTCGGCCCTGGACAGGGCACCCTGTCTCTCTGCAAGGCAGACACTTGTGCCAACCCAGCGTTCCAGGGTGTGTGCGTGTCTGGATGCTCTAGGGACAGTGTTGCGGGGGGGGGGGGGGGTGTCACCTGGCTGAGAGGGTAGTGGGCCAGTCCCTGGCTGGGGGGCAATCCCACACTAGGCTGGGCTCCCTATCTTTGCAGGCAGGCTCTGCTGCCGACTCTCTGCGCTGCTGTGAAGGTGGCAATACATTGTGCCATGCCACTGTTACAGTGAATTAATTTTAACAGTTAAGGTTCTGACTTATTTTGCTAATTAAAAATGCTCTTGGTAGACATTTGCCAGTGTTGAAATGAAAGACACAACATCAATATGAATTGTATTGCTGTCATAAATACTAACCTTTTTTCGGATGTACAGGAAGCATATATATTGCGTGGATGCAGCCTACATAACACACAGAAAGCTGCATATGTGGCCCACCATGGTAAATAGGTTGAGAATCACTGCTTTGCAATGACTGGCAAAAGGCTAAAGGACACCATTGTTGTTTCCCACTTTGTGAACCTGTGCAACTAACACTTGGCCTGCAGGGACATCAGCAGGGAGGTCCATTTTTCTCTGCTGACCCAATGACCCAATTAGATCATCTGTTGTCTCCATTTAAAATGGCAGATGCTGTTCCTGCAGGTGGTTAGGTGCCATCTATACTATTATAATTAGGCCTCCTAACAATCTTGTCTTTCCTTCCTAATCTACCCTGCATGCAGCAGGATCATTTTATTTAGAATACTACAACTGGTCTATCAGCATGTCCAAGTCAGATTTTTATAAAATTTTAACTGAAGAGGCTTAAAATTACTAACTCCTCTATGGATTAAAAACAGATCAACTCCTAGAGCTCAACTCCCATTCACCTACTGATTTTAATCCACTTCATGATTTTATACTGTTAGATCATTAATCTTAGTCATGTATATTACTACTAAACTGAAGAGCTCTGCATAGCTCAAAACTTAAGCTGGTTGAATAAAAGACGCTACCTCACCAACCTTGTCCAACTAAATGCTACCACAGGCCAGAATATTTTATCTCTTTTTCCCCTCACTCAGATGCCACATTCCAAACCTTGGGATCCATGGTATTTTATTTACACCATTCCACTTTATAAAAACAAAGACCAAACGAATCACCACCATATTTTTAAAATTCAGAGGTTCCCAGTAGCAAATACCGTTGACCTCTTTCCATCTGATTCGGTGTTAATTCGTTGGTCAAGCAGCAAAGGACTGCCATAGGGCATGTGATGCCTGCACTGTATTTTGTGGGGAAATGAAGGAAATATAACTATGCAGACGTGTTTATTTTAAACACAGCACGCTGAGCAGAACTGTTTGTGAAGACAGCGCGAATCTCACGGGCAGCGAAGGACGCAGATCCTGGTTACCGCGTGTGACCCAGCGCACTGAGTTGGGTGGGCTCAACGCTGCCGGCTACTCCTGCGCTGGCGAGAGCAGCTACGCTCCGGGTGGGGCGAACGGGCCCTGGCTCGGCGCTGCCTCCTCGTAGCTCTCCTGGCCGCAGATCCTTGGTGGGGCTGGGGAAGCGCAAATCCGCCGTCCATCGCTGGAAGGTCCGGGGGCTTGAATCGCCGTCTCCCCACCCTCTCACTGGCTTCCGCGTCCGCTCCCGTCCCGCCTGTTCCCAGAAGGTCGGGGCCAGTCCTGGGCCCGGGCTCGGGCCCGAGCCCCATCCTTTAGTTCACGCAGGAAGGTCTCCCGCAGGCGGGCCAGGCCCCCCTCCCGCAGGAGGCGCCGCGCCGCCGCCCGACCCCCGAGCTGGGCCCGGGTCAGGGCCGAGGCAGTGACCTGGGCCGCCACGCGGATCGGCCGCGACTCTGACAGCTTCTCGATGAGCCGCGGGTTGTTGAGCAGCGTGAAGAGCAGGCGGCGCAGCACCATCTCTCGGCACCGGACCCTGGAGCACGACGGCTACAGCCGCAAGCGGGGAGGAAGATCCGCATCACGTGTGCAATCCAGCGCTGTGATTGGCTGAATACCCCTAGGCTGAGGAGGCCAATAGAAGAGAGACAGGACACAATCCCCTCAGGGATTGGCTGCTACCATCGGGGCGGGAGAGAGTAGGCAGACTTGTCTTTACGGTCATCCTCACTATGATTGGCTGCTCAGAGTCTGGTGGATACGGAGAGATGTAAGGTGCTAGGTCACGTGTTCACACAGTAGCCGGCGTGTCCGCGAGCGTTGCGTCGGTATTGGCGGGTGGTTGGCTGCCCCTTACCGGAGCCGGCCTCTGCGAGGCGCTGTCCGGGGCCTGTCCACCATGTGCTCGGTAGCGATGCTGAGCGTCCTGCGCAGCGACTCCTATGTGGAGCTGAGTCAGTACCGGGACCAGCACTTTCGGGTGAGGGGGGGCGTGGGGCCGGCGACCTGGAGAGGCGGGCGGGGGAGAGATGGGGAGGTGTGTGAGGGAAGTAGGAACGTGGGAGGCGGGGGAGGGGGGATCGGCTCTGGCGTTCAGGGTGTGAAGAGGGGGATGGAAGTATTGGGCCCTGCACGTAGGGGTTACCAGCAACCGAACAGCTACAGCAGGGGCGGGCAAACTTTTGGGCCTGAGGGCCACATCAGGTTTCTGAAATTGTATGGAGGGCCGGTTATTGGAGGCAGTGCCTCCACAAACAGCTAGGCGTGGCCTGCCCCCTATCCAACCACCCCGTCCCCTGATGGCCCCATGGGACCCCTGCCCCATCCATCCCTCCCTGACCCCCCCACCCCGACTACCTACCGCAGCCCCCATTCAACTTCTCCTCTCCTTCTTGATTGCCCCCCACCCCGAACCCCTGCCCCATCCAACCACCCTTTCTCCCTGACCCCACTGGAACCCCTGCCCCTGACTGCCTCCTGGTCTCCTCTTACAGCCCCTCCTCTCATTCCTGACTGCCCCCCCGGGACCCCTGCCTCCATTCAGTCCCCCTGTTCCCTGCCCTCTGACCGCCCTGACTTCTATCCACCCCCCAAAAAACTCTCCTGCCCCCTATCCAATCCCCCCTACCCCCTTACCGTGCTGCCTGGAGCACCGGTGGCTGGCGATGTTACAGCTGGGCATAGCACTGAGTCAGGCCGGCTCTGCAGCTGCGCTACCAGGCAAGAGCTCACAGTCTGGATGCCCAGAACATTGTGCCTGGTGAGCTGAGGCTGTGGGGGAGGGGGAACAGCAGGGGAGGTGCCTGGGCTAGCCTCCCAGGACAGGAGCTCAGGGGCCGGGCAGGAGGGTCCCGCAGGCCAGATGTGGCCGTGGGCCATAGTTTGCCCACTTCTGAGCTACAGGGTTAAACTGTTCCTCACAAACTGATTAAAAAGCTGAATCTCTGCTGTCAAGATGTAGTGACCAGGGGAAAGCTGACCTCGGCTGCTGGACAAGGAGCATGCGCATCTGTCTACTGGATGTCTGCTTATCCAAAAAACTATACACCCACAAGACCCCGTGGCTCCTGGAGGAGACAAGGGGCACTTTCATTCTGTTTTCTCTCTTGTTTCTGAGCTTCTTGACCTGTGAGGGTGGCTGGAATGTCTCTACTACTTTAGCTTTCTCACAGCCTCTTTGATTGCTCTGATGTGGGTGTAATTTCCCTAGTCTATTCCTTATCCCAGAGTTCGTTTTTGAGTTATTTCTCAAAGAATAATTCCACTGGCTCTTCTGCTGCTCCGAAGCAGCAGAGTGAAATTGGCCCATTCTGCTGCTGCTTGGCACTTGGGACTAAAAGCAGTGAAAACAGGATTCCATGTTAGTTCACTGTGGAACTGTTGTGCAAGGCTCCGAGCAGCAGAAGTACTGGTGCTTTCTGCAAACTTGGAAAAGTGTCTTGTAGTCTATTTCATTCATTTTTGGAAGATTATCTTTATAACCGTAAGGGCTAGAGGGTTGTATGTTTTTTTGTTTTTATTTTAAGTGGGCATATGTAGGCTAGTGTGTGTGTTCAGCCTCTTATCTGAAATATTTCCCAATACTGTTACAGTGTTGGAGATCAACTCATCCTATGTGTTGCAACTTTATTGTTGAAGATATTGAATGGAATGGAGTCTAAATGTTGGTTTTTACTGTTTGAAATTTCAGGGTAACAGATATGACCAGGAGCGGCTGCTGAAAAAGAGCTGCACCCTGTATGTGGGGAATCTCTCCTTCTATACAACAGAAGAGCAGATCTATGAACTGTTTGGTAAAAGTGGGGATATAAAGAAAATCATTATGGGCCTGGACAAAGTGAAGAAAACTGCTTGTGGCTTCTGTTTTGTTGAGTATCCTTGTCTGTAAAGTAAAACATTTATACCTGTGGTTCTCAAACCTTTGTAGTGGTGACTCCTTTCACATAGCAAGCCTCTGAGTGTGACCCCCTTATAAAATAAAAACACTTTTAAAAATATATTTAATATCATTATAAGTGGTGGAGGCAAAGGTGGTTTGGGATGGAGATTGACAGCTCATGACCCACTGAGAGATCCTGACCCCTAGTTTGAGAACCTGTGATCTGTACAGTGGGTATGGAAGCCAAAATCTAGCCAACCTTAACCAGAGTAAAACAGTTGTAAAGGCTTGACTTTGTTCCTATTGTAGGTACAATTACAATGTAATATGAGTTAAAACACAGTTTAGCTTTGCAGTGCAGATAAGACTGAATTGTGCTCCTGATAGGTGCTAATCCCTCTCTCCAGGGCAGTGGGTCACTGTTCTGGGCAGTTTAGTACAAGAAAGAAGCTGACTTATGTAGAGTACATAAGGGTGCCATATATGATTAGGAAGCTTGAGAAGCCAAACTTTGTTTCCTCATATCAATTTGAATAAAATGGCTAACTTCAGGCCCCCAATATTGTTGGAAGGGGTATTGTCAGGTTAAGGATCATAGATATAAAAGACTTGTTACAATTTTTTAGGATTACAAAAACAGAATTAAAAATCTTTAACTATAGTTTTTTCTTAACTATGTATACTGTTTGACATTTGTCTCAACTGGGTTATACTTCAGATACTCATAAGAGCCAGGTCTTGTCTAGCACTTTTCACTAGTAGAAATCAGTTTGGATTGCAAATACTGTAATAATACAGTGGGTGTTTGTTTACAAATTCATTTGTATTTGAATATAAAAAACCATGAAAATATTTCTAATGGTCTCGTATTTTTTAAGAATATATTTTTACAAACATAACATTAGGTCTGAGATCTCCAATTTTGTCCTGCTTTGTAGTGTTTGTAGAGTATAACAAGAAATAATGATATATAACTGGTTGAAGAAAAGGGAAACTTTTCCCTGATAGGCATTCTAACAGTGAGATCTAGTAGACTGTAAAATAGTCTCAGAAAGGATGTTGGGGGAGTCCCATTGTTTTAATTATTTGAGATCTGACAGTATGGTATGGAAAATCTGATATTCTGTCAGATAGTGTTGGAAGTGACTTAATAGCTAACTCGTCTTTTCTGTGACTAAATCAAACACCTTCTAGATGCTGATAAATATATTATAAATGCCTAGGTAGACAGATCCTGCATATTCTTTTTTTGTGACTGTCTTGAATTTCCATTAAATACAACGCAATTTTACGTTCCTGTAAAATTCTTTTTAGTAATTGTGCAAACCTGTCCTTTTCAACTAGGTTAAATTCTGGACACTTTGAGGCTAGCTGGTTTTCCTGTTGACTTTACCGGGTTAAATTCAAATGGAATGCACCACCCAGGTGGGTGCTTGTTTCTTCTTGAGTTAATAGTTCAATTTTTATTTTGCAAACCATAGGGTTAAATTAATCTGATATTTCATAACATTCCTAACAATCCTGGATTACTGCCATTTATCACACAGGTGATTTGATTTGAGAAAAAGGAATTGATTTTTAAAATCTAACCCAGTAATGAGTCAAACTCAATCAAATGTTTGTTGAAATCATTGCATTTGAATACTTTCGTTCTATATAAGTTTGAAAGACTGTTGAACCTCATTCTTTAACATAATCTTAAGATACTACTCAAGAGGAGATGCTGAAAATGCAATGAGATACATCAATGGGACACGGCTTGATGATAGGATCATCAGGACAGATTGGGATGCAGGTTTTAAAGAGGGCAGACAGTATGGTCGTGGAAGGTCAGGGGGTCAGGTAAGTTGTTCCACAATCTGTTTATCACTATTTACTGGTGAAATTAATGATGTTTCTTGAATCTTCACTTTTGAGTGGCCACTTACTAATTAACTTTAATTTTACTAACTTCCATGGCCAGAGTAAAATTTCATCACATCTAAGAGACTATTATATAATGAATTTAAATATTTACCCACCAAGAATAAAACCTTATGTCATGTTCCTTTTCTTGGTATTCAAGTTACACTGGAGCGTGTATTCAGCTGCTGTGGGAAGAAAAATGGTACTTGCAGAGCAAGCATAAAAACTGCCAGCTAAGAGCTGTGTTGTTGCCTGCCAAGAAACATGGGACATCACCTAACTTGCCTAAATTGGACTAGATTACAGTTGCTCTTATCTTTGGTGTGTAGGGTAGATCATGTAGCTTACAGGTCCCAGGATGGGATGGTCCATCTTGATAGGAGGAGTGGCCTTGTGGGGGTTATTAAAGAAGATGACAGCAGTATTCTGATATATCATATTGTGCAGGCTGCACTTCAGCTATTGCTGAAATGAAGTAGAGAAGGAAACTGTCACTAATTTTCCTAAATATTATACAGCTTGTACTGGGGTGTATTACCTGGACTGTTGTTACCTGGGACAGGTGTTAACTACCTTGTTGGTATTGTATATTAACTCTTGTGCAATAGTTTACTTGCTGGAATACTCTAATATTTCACTCCCTCCTGCAATCCAGGTCCGAGATGAATATCGGCAGGACTATGATGCTGGGAGAGGAGGTTATGGCAAAGTTGTTCAACCCCAGTGAATATTGAATGACCCATCAGAATCACAGGAGAACTGTAGCTGCATTGTGGTAAATCTTATGATGAGCAGCGAAGGGCGTCTTTTGCACATAAATGTTGTTTAGGTAACTGAGACTTAGAAGATTTTTTTTTTTTTCAGTGTTGCCGAGATCTTTAAATATATTCAGTGTCTCTTCCATTTTTCAAGACCAGTTACAAAATCAGGATCAAAGCTATACTTTGTGTTGTAGGGTAGATTAATAGAATATAGTGAAGATCTGGGAGTAAAACTTATAGCACTGATTCACATGAGACATATGTGATTGCTAACTGCTGCTTTTTTTAATGTTTGAAGTGTTATACTAGACTGAGCCAGAATTCTTTAACAGAATGTTGATTTCTTCCATATGTCCAAAACCTGATGCACAGGCATCAGGGTTTTTTTGTTTACATTAGTAGTGAAGGGAGTGGGTAAGAATGGGTGGTGTATCAAACATAAAAATTAAGAGGAGAGAAATAGTTATTTTTTTGGTAAAATACAGAGAAGGTCCAGATTTCTCTGAAATGTGTATTTGACTAGCAAGAAATAAGATGTCTTTTTTTTGGTAACAGTTAGCAAATATATGAAGGGCACACCTGAACAAACTCTTTTACCCTGGGGTTCTCTCTCTGTTCATCAGAGTGATAGGAGCATAGCAGCTAACTGAAGACCTGGCCCATATGTATTTCCACTAAGAGTCTAGTATGTATGAGGTCTGATACCCAATAATATCTGTAGTGTGTGTATATTAGAGGCTGTCACTTTGATACTGTAAAACAGGTGGTGTGAAGTTCCCTTATCCAGTGGGTGGGAAAGGGGACTGCTGTAAGCAAGGGGAATATAGAGAATTGAGAATTTAAAAATTCCTAGATGGTATTTGCTACCTCTGTAAACTTGGCAACACTCTTACTTTTTTATCTTTTTAAGGGTTGCTCCTGTATCAGTTTTCTCCAATAAAAGGGGGTTTGTTAGTAATTTTATTATGTGGATGAATTCTTTTCCCTATTCCTCCACAGATGGGAGAATTTGCATGGTTACCTCCAAAAGGTAGATGTCTAAGGAGACAGGGTATTGTAAAAGAAAAGGAAAGTAGTTCTGAAAGGGTGTGAGTTTTGTCTTCTATTTCAGATTCATTCCTGCTTAGGTTTCAAATAACAAGCAAACTGGCAAAAGCCAAGGTTCAAACTCCAGCCCTACCTCGGAGTCCATTATGCATCTGATGAGAAATCATATAGTGACTCTAGGACTTTATGTATGACTTTCGCAGCTTGTGTCAAAACCGACTTAAATGATTGTATAGTAGTATGGACTCTTTAAAGTATTAACTGATGCTCAAAATGTTCAAAACCTGGAAATTTCAACAATGTCAAGTTCAGGCTTCCCTGGCTTTGCTTGAGGACTTGGGAATCTTGAGGGATGTATATTGAGTCTAAACACCTTAATCCGGCAGTGTTGAAGACTCATCTGCCTAAAAATTTCTTCCTCTCTCAAATTGCTCAGCCCCCTGGACACTTACCTAATTTCACTAATTCTGCTTTTCCAATCATAATATTAGGGACTGATAACACCTGCATTTATGTAAAGAGAAAGCATAACTTATTCCTTTTCTTAAAATATAAAACCTTTCAGGCCTTCATGTGAAAGGTATAAGCCTACTATTTTTCTTTTTACATCAGCTGTAAAGAAGGGTAAAATGAACTGAGTGATGAGTTTTAATCAGACTTTCTAAGTATCTTGCAGGTACCTCTATGCATCATGTTTCAGACCCATTACTTTAAGTTATAGGTACAGTGAAGTAAAGTGCACACTCACCATCTTATCGTCACATCTAAGAGATTTTAAAATGGTGTATTTCTAACCTTCTCCTGTCATGGAAGGTATTGTAAATGTTTAGTACTGGGATCTTTGATTAGGGGAAAGTCCTATAAACAGAATGAGTTAACTTACGTTTTTTTCCTTACCTAATGATGCACGTGTCTGAGCAGATCTGTCTACCACTTGCTCTGTAACATGTCCAGTAGCAATTTTCAGAAGCATAATCTGTGATTGCACAAGTTTTATGAAAAGATTGTCTATTGTCAAAACCACAGACTACTTTCAAATAAAGCTGCACTACTCAAATTGATTTGTTTTTAGATTGTCATTTGTGCCTTAACAGAAGCAGCGATGGGAATAAAGTAACTACACTTTGCACATTCTTAGCCAAACACCTTGTTTTTCCAGTCTCCATGTGTAATTCACTGAATTATGGAAGAATAACACACTGGAGCAGTGAATACTCTCCTGTCACTTAATTAAGAAACTGTCTCACAACTATACCCACTTGTTAACAGATCCTGAATGACAATATAACAATGTAATTTGTTTTGTCACAGGAACCAGGGGATGCAGCCTGACATGTTACATTATAGTGGACTGCCAGGCCTACTGTAGTTAAGGTTTGGACCAACTTTCTGTTTAAAGCGTGACTATAAGTGCTCTCAAATTTGCATGCTTACTGATTGATTGATTGCCTTAAAATTTTGGTGTTCCTCATGAGGGTGCTGGCTTGGGCTAGTGCTCTAATTTTGGGGTCTTATGACCAAGGAATTCCTGAGATACAACACCCCCTGACTCCCCCCTCTGGCGTAGAACCAAAAACCAACCTTGCCCCCTCACCCCAACCCTAAAACTAACCGACCAACCCCTACCCCAAACCCTCCCCAACCTAAACCTCTAACCCCAACCCCTAACCCTCAGCTACCTAGACCCCCTACCACCTACCCTACCCCAGCCCTTCACCTTAAACCCATAACCCCCTAACCCTACCCGCCTAGACCCCTCAACCCTACCCCAACCCCTAGCCCCTAACCCTACCCCTAACCCAACCCCTAACCCTCTACCCTACCCTCACCACCTAAAACGCTAACCCTCACCTACAACCTAACCCCAACCCTCACCCTACCCACTACCTAGAACATGACCCTACCTCACCATCACTCCCTAACCCCTACCCCCAACCCAACCCCTTACCCCAACCCTAAACCTACCCTTAGCTCCAGGCCCTAACCCCTACCCACCCCCTAACCCTGAAAACACTAACCCTTTAACCCTGAACCCCAAACCCTAACAACCCTACCCAACCACTAACACTCACCCCCAAACCTCACCCGCACACCAACCCTAACCCTCACATCACTCCTACCACTAAAAAACCACCGCGACCCCACTCCCATGACACCTAGACCCTAACCTGACCCAAGCCAACTCTAACCCCTAACACTCTAACCCTGAATCACACCAATCCTAACCCCTCACCGACCCTTTCTCAACCCCCAAAACCACAATCAACCTGACCCTAAACCCAAATTCCAGCCCTAAACCTCAACCTTAACCCAACGCCACCCCAACTCTAACCCTGCACCAACCCTACTCAAACCCCTTACCCCACCCCTAACCTATCCTCATCTTCATCCCAACCTAACCCACAATACCGCCAACACATCCTGATACCACTTCCATATCATTCCTCCGAGATGCTATCCTCCCCCCAACCACCCATTTATTCCCCCATCTCCCATCACTGCACCCCACCCCCTGCTGCTCTAATTCAGTATCACCTACCAGCCATCATTTGCATGTGTAATTTATTTCTTTTCAAAAATACTTGGAGTATCTGTTGCATTTTCTGCAGTATCAGATAACACTTCTTTTGACAGAGGCAGGTTTGGGCAATATGACCTATTTCAGGTTTCTGCCTAGCCAACCCTAACCCTGGATTTGAGCTTCTATACCCAGCTGTTGTGAGGTTCAATAGCACAGAAGTCATGTGTGTTATGGTAACAATAAACCCTCTTGGCCTCTCTTGCAACACATGCAGTGTAACAGTTTGCATATGAGACTTTGGAATGTCTGTTCTCAGTTTAGGCATGTACTTAACTCTCTTCTAATACTGTTCTGGACTTTTGCTTCCCAGCAAAGGCAAAGGATGCTAGGCTCTCTTTAGAAGTAACCCTCATGCAAGCAAGACCTTTGGACAAGGATCTGAACAATGGTTTCACCTCCAGGTCATGCAAAGATATAATGATCAACCTTAAGAAATCTGTGATATTGGGGGGGGTAGAA